>NC_064285.1:47153037-47159122 GCF_019186545.1 Solanum stenotomum | reverse complement strand
ACGTTTAGGCCCTAGGCTTGGGTCGTGATAGCCTCATACTTTGCTTCATTTCTAACACGAATTAAAAAGTTAGGCCCTTTTTAGTGAAGCATTATTGGGTATCGGAAGCTTCACAACTAGAAATATGGCTCATGAAGAGTTTCACGGACTGTGAAGCCATAAATGGTTCATGAAACCACCCGTTTTAGGCACCCTGTCAGTTTTACGGTTGGGGTTATTTTAATCGTTCCTCTATGTAACTTTTAACCCTATTCTAAGTCATTTTTGAGTGTTTTAACTTTGTATATAATTCAACTAACTAGTTCCATTCATCTGAATATTCAAGTATTTATAAATACCATTAAGACTCACCTAGGGTTCCTCCTCTCCAAAAAGAACCCTAAAATCCTCAAGTAAAAAAATCAAGATACAAATAAAATCCTTCCACCCGAGGTTTTTTCACGTTCTCCCACTCTTAGAACATCATAAAAGTGTTTCTTGTTTCAAGATTAAGCACCAAGATTCCAAGATCAAAGGTTTTATCCAAAAAGCTAATGTTCCTCCTCAATCAGATAAATCAAGTCTCCACCAAAGTTTCAATTTTAAAATCTTTATAATCAGGTATGTAAGGCTATCATAGTGTTGTACAAGTTTACCCTCACACCCTACATCTACTTTCTAATCCGTAAAAAAAGTAATCTAGGGTTCTATTCTTAGATTTCAGTATACTTGATATGAGTTTATATTGAGTTCTAAATTCTTGAGTTTTTGATTATTGAATTCCTTTTTTTTATCATTGAATTGTCATACATTTTGTATTGTGATTATTGAGTTGATTGTGCATGACTATTTTTCATCATGAACCCTATTCTTATGTATTCAGTGAATTCTTATTGAGAATCTTTTAAACAAAACATTATTGTTCAAACTATGTTTTGAGGAAGTAAATATTAGTTTGAAAGAGAGTACAAGGGAAATATGTATTTCCCAAATGTTTCATTTTTCCATGAAGAAAAAGAGTAGACTTTTTATGAGAAGAGTTAAAAAGGTTTTCAGAAAGATTAAGTACAAAGCAGTTACCTCTTAAAGAGACCCATTTTGAGTAATTATCTCAACCTAGAATGTATTTTTACATTGAGCAAAGAAAAACATTGTTTTCTAAATGAGCAATGAGTTTCAAATATGTTTTAGAGCCTTTACCTCTTTTAAGATGATAGTTTGAGCAATTACCTCAAACTAGAGAAAGAGAATGTTTTTATAACTTTGAGCAGAAGTATATATATAATTGGGGGGGGGGGGGGGGGGNGGTAGTATAGATCAACGATATGGGGGAGAGTTCAGACAACTCATAGCCCCTATAAACCGTGTCTTGCTAATATGGGTACTTGATCATACTTTTTATATGAGTCCTCAGTACCTTTGGGTAGAGCTTAGTGGATCTACTTAGTTGAGGTGTCCTATATATCAACCCGCTTAGGGGTTCGTATAAGTCATCCACATGTTTTTAAGTTTTGGGTCAACATAAAACGGCCATATCTCTTAGCACAAACTGAATTAGATGGCTCGTGACCTATCAAATTAAAGTTCTATTAGTCGTCTTTCCAACGCCACCAAGTTCATTTCTTTTCTAGCCGAGATTAACAATTTATTCCCATTTTAGAGAATCATTGTTGGGGAGGTGAAGCTTCACGACCAGCTAGATGGCCCATGAAGAGTTTCACGGACCGTGAATACTTAAATGGTCTATGAAACCGTCCGTTTTAGGCACCTCATCAGTTTTAAAGTTGGGTCATTCCCCTATATCATTTTTAACCTTATTATATGTCGTTTAAAGTGTTTTAACGAAGTATATCATTCAACTAACTAGTTTTCATCGATCTAAACATTCAAGTATTTAAAAATTCCCTTCATATTCACCTAGGGTTCCTCTTCTTCAACAAGAACCCGAAAACCTTCAAGTCATAAATTCAAGAAACAAAGTAAACCCTTCCACCCAAGGTTTTTTCATGTTCTACCACTCTAAGAACTTCATAAGAGAGTTTCTTGTATCAAAAGCAAGCACCAAGATTCCAAGATTAAAGGTTTCCTCCAAAAAGTTAATGTTCCTCCTACAGCTCAAGATAAATCAAGTCTCCACCAATGTTTCCATTCTAAAATCTTGATAATCATGTATGTAAGCCTATCATTGAGTTTGACTAGTTCGTCCTCACACACTACATCTACTTTCAAATCCTTAAAAGAGTAACCTAGGGTTGTATCCTTAGATTTCAGTATTCTTGAGATGAGTTGATATTGTGTTCTGAATTCTTGAGTTGTTGATTATTGAATTCCTATTTCTGATCATTGAATTATCATACATTGTGTATTGTGATTATTTAGTTGATTGTTCATGTTAAATTTTCAGCATCAACCCTATTCTTGAGTATTTAGTGAATTCTTATTGAGAATCTTTTAAACAAAACATTATTGCTTAAACTAAGTTTTGAGGAAGTAAAGAGCAGTTTGAAAAGAATATAAAGGAACTAAGTATTTCCCAAATGTTTCTTTTTTACATAAAGAAAAAGAGTAGAGTTTTTTTTTTAGAAAAAATCAAAAAGTTTTTAGATAGATTAAGTATAGAGCAGTTACCTCCCAAAGAGACCCCTTTTGAGTAATTATCTCAACCCAGAATGTATTTTTACATTGGGCAAAGAAAAACCTTGTTTTGTAAATGAAGAATGAGTTTTAGAGATATTTTAGAGAAGTTACATCGTTTAAGAAGATAGTTTGAGCAATTACCTTAAACAAGAGAAAGAGAATTGTAACACACAGTATCCAAAAATAGACCAGACCAACAGATTTCCAGAAGTTGTAGTTGCAACCCACGGTTGCCACCCACCGTATGGTGACCCACGGTCCGTCTTGGTGGTCCATGGATGGCCACATGCAGCCCTCCCTAGAAACCATCCTCTAAAATCGATCGACGAACTGACAGGACAGATCGGGGATCAGCCCACGGATCATCGATCATTATGTAGGTCGAGACACTCAGGACCCCTCCCAAAACCCATCATCTGAAGTCGATTGATAGATCGGATCGTCGATCATTCTATAGGTCGAGACCATCAGGACCCCCCAAACCCATCCACTGAAGTTGATCGACGGACTGACAGGACAGATCGTGGATCAGTCAATGGATTGTCGATCAGTCGATGGACTGTTGATCAATTAACGAACTATCGATCAGTTCGTAGGTAGCTTCAGCAGACTTTAAGTCATGGGTCATTTGGTGTTTTCCTTATGCGTTGGACCATTAAACTGCGTGGTATTGGTCATTTTTAGCCTAGTAAATTAATTAGAACTTACCCTAATCAATTATTCACCAAATATTCATCTAACTTAGAGCAAAAAAAAAGGAGAAGTCGACCAAGCCCTAGTTCAAGAACGCAGTGAGTTTTCATCAGTTCCAGCCCCGAAATCGAAAGATTTCTCCGTCAATTTTGTCACCAGGTATGTGGGATTTCACTAGTGGGTTCCTTTCACCCATTAGGTCCCTAGATTTCAGTCAGAATTTTGATACCTTTAATATTATCTAGACCTAGGGTTTCTTGAATGTTAGAAATTGTTGGGTTTTAGCTATTAGAAGGATCCAAATCAGATTATCATAATTTTTGTATCATTTTGTGTAGATTCTTTCATAAATTCAAAACCCTAGCTATGTAGTTTTTTTAGTTCATGAATTACACATGTTAGGCCAGTGATTTCAGATATACATACTTCACTTTACGAATGTCACATTATCAGTCATAATTGTTGCATTCTCAGAAGTTGCATGTTAGTAATTGAGCTATCCAGTACTTCACATTTCAATCATAAAATTGCTTATATACATTCTAATTGGGAGAAGCTTAATACTGAGTGGAATAGGGTTCAGTGTACCCAAATAGTCCCAAAACTACGTGCCCTCATAGGTGTATAAGTCCCCTCTGTGGGCATTACATTTTAGTGATCACGCTAGTCATGCCTCTATACCTCTGGCAGGGTATATTGGGTCCTCTCAATGGGGTGTATACATCGGACTCCACATTTAGCTCATGTGGTTTTATGTCGGTTATTAGTAGCTCCCTTACAGTCAGATTCTATTGCATTGACCATGTTATTAGTTACTAGGCTCAGCATGTTATAAACATTGATATTGCATCGAGTTAGTTCATGTTCAGTATTCTCAGTATAGTATCATGTTTATCTCCTATCATTGCTCAGTTATATGCTTGGTTCAGTTATATTAGTATTCAGCTTTATTCTATCCTGCATACACAGTACCTTTCAAGTACTGACACAAACTCTACGCTACTTTTTCTCGTAATGTAGGTTCAGGTTCTTAGCTTCTAGATCACGCATAGATCGGTTCCCGATATTCAGCTCAGCAGTCTCAGTGGTGAGTCATCATTCTTCGAGGACGACAGACATGTTTCCTTAGCTTTTAGTCTTTAGTTTTAGTTTTTGCTAGATTTAGCTAGGGCATGTCCCAACACTTCTAGTTTGTTAAAGGCTATTTACAGACATAGTTAGATTCAGCTTTAGCATTTGAGTTTGACCTTTTAGTCGTTGTTAAGCTCTCAGTTTGGTATATTCAGATAGTTTATGGGCATTCCCCATCATTGTTGTTTATCTTATGATTTAGATTTCGCACAGTATTTCCTTACTTCAGTTTATTTAGTATACTTATGATATGCCAGCAGGGTTAGCTTGGGGTCTCTCGTGATCCTAGTTCCCGTGTCCGCATCTGGGGGGTTCCTTCGGGACGTGACAAGAATGTTTTAATACATTTGAGAATAAATGTATATATAATTGGGAGTCGTATTGAGCACCGATATAAGGGAGAGCTTAGACAACTCACAGACCCCATAAAATGTGTATTTCCAACATGGGTATAGGATCATACTTTTTAGATGAGACATTGTGCCTTCGAGCAAAGCTTAGTGGATTTACTTAGTTAAGGTGTCTAAATATCTCGACAAAATATAAGACAGTTCTAGCAGCATGGACAAGATGTTGTATCATCACGTAGCTCATAAATATAGTTGTCGATTATATGATCTCCTAATAGATTTAAAGTGTATTTCTTATATATCAGTTATTATGTTGAGTTTCAGAGATGAGGAAGTACTTTTGTAAAGTTTAAATGTTTTCATTCCTTTAATTCTTTACATTCAGTTGAGTTAATTTTACATCTATTACAGTCCTTTCATTCAGTTATTTTTCTTTGACTATATTAAATATTGGTACATTCAAATGTACTGATGTCATTCGACCTGCATCTTATTATGACGCAGATACACGTGTTTAAGATCATCAACAGGCTTTTCGTTGAGATCACTTTGCACTTCAGATAACTTCAGTCAGCCTCCTTGAATTCTGGGGGACTTCACATTTTCTTAATTAGTTGTCCTAAGATTTCATGGGTCTTGTCACAACATTCTTCTTGAGTAATAGTGTCACGACCCTAGTCTACACCCTGGACATGGTCAGCACTCAAGAACCATTCCTAGTCCCCAAGTCATCCTGGCTGGCTACAAGCGAAAGACTAACTCAAGCATACAAATCTTCAAACAGAATAAAATTCATCAAACTCAATTACAAAATCTTTAACTCAAAAGAATAACTCTGAATAAAATAAGATATTCAACTCGCCAGAAATAGGCACTCAAGTGTTTAAAACATTTAACAAAATAAATGAATAGACTTCTCAAACTCTATTGTCTATCCATGAAGCCTCTGATATACCGTGAGGTTACGATATTTCTAATACATTTCACTTATAAGTTGTGTGTGTCTAGGGCCTTTTTATATTGGTTTTTATGGTTTTTATCATGTTTTGCAGGAAAGGTGTTCAAGCGCGGAAGTGTAGAGACAGCTGAAGGAAATGCAGAAAAAGGGCATCCACAGAGGTGATCTACGGACCGTAGGTCCATCCACGGTCCGTAGGTTATGACCATAGATCAGCAGGCATGGTATTGAGGACAAATCAGGGAAGTCTGACAAAGTGTGGAAACACGGTGTTCATTGACGGTCCGTAGATTGATCTACGAACCGTACTGTTGATCCGTAGAGTGAGACTGTGAGG
>NC_064285.1:46991389-47151460 GCF_019186545.1 Solanum stenotomum | reverse complement strand
GCAGTGAGAGTGCATGGTCCACCAGGCCCACAACAACATGACAACTATCGGGGCAACATCGACATAGCACACTTCGATGGACCCATTATCCTACCTCCTCTACCTCCAAGGCACACATTTGTGGTGACTAGTAGTTTGATGCAGATGCTTACATCAAGAGGCTTATTTTCAGGATCGCCATCGGAGGATCCACATGCTCACTTGGCCAAGCTAAGGGTGGTTTGCAAAAGTTGTGTAGGTAGACCAGACTTGGATATGAATGTCATTGGATTACGAGTGTTCCCTCTGTCACTGACAGGCGATGCTGCAGTTTGGTTCACTGAGCTTCCTTATAACTCAATTTTCACATGGGACCAACTAGTAGAGGTGTTTAAAGTAAAGTACTATCCAGTGTCTAAGAAGCTCAATCACAAAGATAGGGTCAACAATTTTGTGGAATTACCTGGAGAGTCTGTGAGTAGCTCGTGGGACAGATTCACTGCTTTCGTAAGAAGCGTCCCACACCACCGTATTGACGATGAGTCACTAAAGGAATATTTCTATCGAGGACAGGATGATAACAATAAAGCAGTACTTGACACTATTGCTGGAGGCTCATATGGTGATTGTACATATGCACAGATCGCTGAAAAATTTGAGAGGATCTCTCGCAACAATAAAGCGTGGAGCACTAAGAGGTCAGATACTGGGAGAAACACTTCTGCCGTTCATAATGCAACTGTTAACTCTGCAGATGATATTCGTGAGGAGATGGCTCAGATGAGGACAGAGTTGGGTTGGTATTGAAGCATGTGAGTGGAGGAGCAGAAAAGGTAAATGTTGAAAACTACTTAACTAGACCTCCACCACCAGTTGAGGAGTGTTACTATGAAGAGGACACTTATGCGGTGAACCATCAGACGGGGGGTTTCCGACCAAATGCCCAAGGATCCAACACGGAGAATTGGCGCCAAGGTCAAGGGAACCAAGGTCGGAACTATGGAAACTACAACCGCGAGGGTCACTATGTCTGAGATGGGAACTTCAATCGCGACAACAACTATAACAGGAACAACTATGGCAACAGAAACGATTGGGTTGGACCCTATGTTCCCCCTCAAAATCGAGAATCTGGTGCTAGGGAAGCTGGAGGTAATATGACGCGTATCGAAGATATGCTGCAGAAGATGATGAGAAGGTTTGATATGACTGATGAGAATGTGAAGGAGATGAGAAACGACTTATCTATTATTGGTCAAAGGGTTTATGCCCATGCAGTGCCAATAAAGCATCTAAAGCAGCAGATGACGTCGTTGTCTACTACAGTGAACCCGCGTCAACCTGGCACTCTTCCTAGCAATACCATTCAGAATCCAAAGAATGATGGTCATTGTATGGCAATTACTACTCGAGGGGGTAAGCAAACCATAGATCCATATATGCCGTCTGTGGTGGATACGAAGATTAGAAAAGAAGATGATGTGGTGGAAGTTAGAGAGGAATCAGAGGTGGTGACAGAACAAGAAGTGGAGATACCTTAGAAAGTGATCCCCATACCTAGACCTCCACCACCTTTTCCTCAAAGGTTAGTGAAGAAGACTAAAGATGGTAAATATCGCAGGTTTATCAGTATGTTGAAGCAGCTTTCTATCAATGTCCCTTTGATAGAAGCCTTGGAGCAAATGCCTGGATATGCAAAATTCATGAAAGATATGGTGACAAAGAAAAGGTCTGTGAGTTTTGAAGATGATGATAGATTGCAGCATTGTAGTGCTATTGCTACAAGATCTCTGGTGCAGAAGAAGGAAGACCCTGGTGATTTCACGATCCCATGTACTATAGGGTTATTACATTTTTCTAAGGCATTGTGTGATCTTGGTGCTAGCATCAACCTCATGCCTTTATCTATTTACAAGAAGTTGGGTCTAGGGGATCCAAAGCCCACTGCAATGCGGTTACTGATGGCTGATCGGACTGTGAAGAGGCCCATAGGTGTGCTCCATGATGTGCTAGTGAAAGTTGAGTCTTTCATCATTCCGGTGGATTTTGTGATTCTTGACTGTGAGGTTGATTTTGAGGTTCCCATCATCCTTGGGAGACCATTTCTTGCCACAGGGCGTGCATTGGTTGATATGGAAAAGGGACAGATGAAGTTCAGACTGAACAATGAAGAAGCAACTTTCAATATTTGTAGATCCATGAAGCTGAATGGTGAGCTGCAAACAGTATCTGCTATAACTTACAGAGTGGAGAATGGGTCAGAAGTGCACATTGAAGAGCGATTAGGTGTTGAGGCACTAGCAGCAGTCATGATGAATTTTGGTAGTGATGGTATTGAAGAGTATGATGAGTTGGTAGCCGCACTTGATAAGGGTGAATACCGGTCCAAACCAAAGAAGTATGAGCTAGACATGAAGAATCACGAGTCCCCACCCACAACACCATCTATTGTGGAGGCACCGTATTGGAGCTTAAAGCTCTACCACCGCACTTGAGGTATGTATATTTAGGCGAAGAGAATACTTTGCCGGTCATCATTGCAACAGATTTGAATGCAAGGCAAGTAGAGTGTTTGGTGACTATATTAAAGAGGTTCAAGCGAGCGATTGGGTGGACTATTGCAGATATTATTGGGATCCCCCCCGGTATCTGTTCTCACAAAATCCAACTCATGCCAGATCATAAGCCCAGTGTTGAGCACCAAAGAAGATTAAATCCACCTATGCAAGAGGTAGACAAAAAGGAGATCATCAAGTGGCTGGATGCGGGAGTTATTTATCCCATCTCAGATAGTAATTGGGTATGTCCCCTGCAGTGTGTACCAAAGAAAGGTGGTATGACTGTGGTTCCAAATGAAAGAAATTAGCTTGTTCCAATGAGGCCTGTCACTGGATGGAGAGTTTGCATGGATTATCGGAAGTTGAATGCGTGGACAGAGAAAGACCACTTTCCTATGCCATTCATGGACCAGATGCTAGATAGACTTGCAGGCAAGGGTTGGTATTGTTTTCTTGATGGGTATTCAGGCTATAATCAAATTTCTATAGCTCCAGAAGACCAAGAGAAAACCACCTTCACTTGCCCATATGGGACTTTTGCTTTCAAACGGATGCCATTCAGATTGTGTAATGCTCTAACGACCTTCCAGAGATGTATGATGTCGATATTTTTTTATATGGTGGAGGACACTATTGAAGTGTTCATGGATGATTTTTCAGTTGTAGGTAATTCGTTTGATCATTGTCTAGAAGATCTGGCCGAGGTGCTAAAAAGATGTGAAGACTGCAACTTGGTGCTGAATTGGGAGAAATGTCATTTCATGGTAAAAGAAGGTATAGTGTTGGGCCATCGAATTTTAGAGAAAGGTATTGAGGTTGATAGAGCTAAAGTTAAGGTAATAGAAAAGCTTCCACCACCCATCTCTGTAAAAGGTGTTAGAAGTTTTCTTGGGCATGCAGGTTTTTATAAGAGATTCATCAAAGATTTCTCAAAAATTGCACATCCCTTGTGCAAACTGCTCGAGAAGGAGAGTAAGTTCTATTTTGATGATGCTTGTCTTAGAGCATTTGGAGAGTTGAAGGAAAAGTTGGTTACGGCACCTATCATTATTTCACCGGATTGGGGACAACCGTTTGAGGTAATGTGCGATGCGAGTGGAGTGGCGCTTGGTGTAGTATTGGGTCAAAAGCGTGAGAAAATTCTTCACCCTATTTACTATGCTAGCAAATCCCTAAATGTGGCCCAGAGGAATTATACTGTGACCGAACAAGAACTTTTTGCGGTGGTTTTTGCATTCGAAAAATTTTGTTCCTACTTGCTTGGTACTAAGGTCATAGTGCATACTGACCATTCTGCATTGAGGTATTTGATGGCGAAAAAGGATGCAAAACCACGATTGATTAGATGGGTATTGTTGCTGCAAGAGTTTGATTTTGTGGTAAAAGATAGAAAGGGAACCGAAAATCAAGTTGCCGACCACTTGTCCAGATTAGAGGAGGAGGCCATGCTAAATCTTGGAGATAGGACTGAAATTAATGATGTCTTTCCAGATGAACAGGTATTGGCTGCTTCTAATGATTTGATTCCTTGGTTCGCAGACTTTGCTAATTATTTGGCAAGCGATATTGTGCCACCCGATTTGTCTTTTCACCAAAGGAAGAAGTTTATACATGATGTGAAGAAGTTCTTTTGGGATGAACCTTATTTGTATCGTAGTTGCGCTGATGGGATTATTCGTCGCTATGTGCCTGAGGTTGAGATGTTGAGTGTACTTGAAGCATGCCATTGATCGCCCGTTGGTGGGCATCATAGTGGTATTCGGACTACACATAAGATTTTGCAGTGTGGATACTATTGGCCTACCATCCACTTAGATGCTCATGATTTCGCCAAATCTTGTGATCGTTGACAAAGAGATGGAGGGATTTCAAAATGGCAAGAGCTCCCTATGAATCCTATCCTAGTGATCGAATTGTTTGATGTATGGGGCATTGATTTTATGGGTCCATTTGTGAGTTCATATGGGATGAACTATATTATTGTTACGATTAATTATGTATCGAAGTGGGTAGAAGCAGTAGCGCTCTCCAACAACGAAGGTAAAAGTGTCACCGCATTCTTGAACAAGAATATCTTCTCCATATTTGGTACACCGAGGGCTATTATTAGCGATGGAGGCTCTCACTTTTGTAACAAGTTGTTCAAGGCACTACTTGAGAAATATGGTGTCCGTCACAATGTAGCCACTCCTTATCATCCACAGACTAGCGGTCAAGTTAAAGTGTCCAACAGAGAAATAAAGCAGATATTGGCGAAGACTGTGAACGCCAATCGAACGGATTGGTCAAGAAAGCTTGATGATGCTCTATGGGCATATCGCACTGCATACAAGACCCCCATAGGTATGTCGCCTTACCAACTGGTATATGGGAAGTCTTGTCATTTACCAGTAGAGCTAGAGCACAAGGCTATGTGGGCAATGAAGAAGCTAAATTTGGATTGGGGCACTGCATCTAATCAAAGGATGAATGACTTGAACGTGCTTGATGAGTTTCGCCTAAAAGCTTATGAAAGTTCAGCCTTATACAAAGAGAAGATGAAGAGGTATCATGATCAAAGAATTGAAAATCGAGAGTTTGTGGTTGGTGATCGTGTGCTGCTATTCAACTCTAGGTTGCGCCTATTTCCAGGCAAACTCAAGTCCAAGTGGACCGGGCCATTTTTGCTCACAAAAGTGCTCTCGCATGGAGCGGTTGAGCTTGAAAATAAGGATGGAACAAGGTTTATGGTGAACGGGCAAAAGATCAAGTTCTATCTGGGAAATGCTGAAACTGTTCAAAAAGTGATTGAGGCCTGCAATCTTGATGAAGTCTGAGTAATCAACACACCTGCGTCGTGCCGCGATGTTAAATCAAGCGCTGCTTGGGAGGCAACCCAAGATGTACAATCTAGCCAACGATAGGGTTCTGTTTTCCATTTAGAAGTTTAGCTTTCTTTGATTACTTGCGTCTTTGTATCAATGTAGGTAGGTGTTTTAGTGTTTTAGTTCTTAGTGTTGGCTAGAAGTAATATAGGGTCCGTGTCTAAAAAGTGTCTAGAAAAAATGTAAAAAAATAGCCTATTGGTTGCTACATGTGCAAGTACACCACGCAAGATATCTGCAGAAAATGGTCTGGTCCAGAGGTCTACGGATCCCATTGACAGTCCGTCGATTGATCCACGGACCGTCGATGTACCCGTAGATCCCAGGTAAGTCCCTAATTTGTCCAAGAATAATAGTGATCTACGGTCCCGATCTATGGACCGTAGATCGACTCACGGACCGTAAACGGGATCTCGTGAGTCCAAACCCTAAAGTTGTCTGACCCGACCCGGACCCCCATTACTTAAAAGCCCCCATGTTTCAAATCATTTCCCTTCCCTCCATTACTCCCAAAACTGTTTCACCCACTCTTTAAACTCCCCAAATCACTCCATAACTACCACATAATATCCTCCCTTCCATAAATTCCCAATATCCCTTCCATACCAAACTCAACCCATCCCATAATCTACCAAAAAGGGTCCGGTGTTTGGTCAGTAACGAAAAGGTGACTCATTGGTCTTGCTAAGCATAGTATCATCACGCAATCACACCACTCCTTGTTGCTTGTAAGGTAATAGACTTTCTCTTCACTTTGAATTCGATTCATAGATTGAATATAGAGGGTCGGGAGTTGGGTCTTGACCTTGAGTAATTGTTAAATGAAATTGCATGATAAACTTGAATATTACAATGCCCTTGGAACGATAGATAGTGATTGTATAGCATTAATGTAATGTGATCGTAAATACAATATGCTAGTTTCGACTTAGGGTTCCACATCTAAGTCTAAATTGTAGGGTATAATAATTGGTCGGAATCCCAAGAATGACGAACTAGCATATTTAAGTTTGTAAATGCATGATGAGGTTGTGTTAATGTTGAAAACAAAAGCCAAAAATGTATGATACCTGGCACTGATGGATTCCACGATACCCCGTCTACGGATCGTAGATCCATCTACGGACCGTAGATGGGGTTCGTCATTGGATGCACCTGCAAATTTTCACAAAGTGTAAAACCACGGAGGTGGACTACTGTCCGTAGATCCATCTACGGACCGTTCTACATTTCCGTGGTTTCCATCTGCGACCTATATTTCAGGCCCCCTGATCCACAGAAGAGATCTACGGACCGTAGATCAGTCTACGGACCGTAGGTCTTCTCCGTGGATGACCACTGTAGCATCTGTCAAAAAAATTTTGTGTGGACTTAGTTTGGGTCGTTACCAATTCTAAAAGTTTCTTTTGTGCATATGGTTAGTTTTGGCATTAATATCGTTCCCGCAGGTACGATGGCACCCAAGAAGATGGTCACCTACTCAAAACGGGGCAAGTCCAAATCTGTTGCCTCTAGTTTCCAGTTGATTGATGAGGACACCGACAACGACTCTGACCCAGCATATGTGCCTCTCAACCCTAGAGCTTCTCGCACTACACCCAGAAGCACCCCAGAAGTTGCTCCCCGACGTAGTCACTGTCTCCCAGTCTGATGAGGAGCACACACTGATCGGGTCAC
This sequence comes from Solanum stenotomum, assembly GCF_019186545.1. Classification (NCBI taxonomy): domain Eukaryota; kingdom Viridiplantae; phylum Streptophyta; class Magnoliopsida; order Solanales; family Solanaceae; genus Solanum; species Solanum stenotomum. The sequence goes on along the minus strand of NC_064285.1, from coordinate 47,144,382 downwards.
CAACTGGGGCTACTTCCAGTTCAGCGGGACCTATGTCCGGGTCCGAGTCTGCCCATGCCTCCGGTTCCCAGTCTGCCCACTCTTCACAATCAGAGTCTGTCCAGGCTACAGGGTCCAATGCCAAATCATCCACAGGGTCTGGAGAGAATGACCAACCAGCCTCGTCTGACGAGGCCACTAGCTCAGAGTCCATACCTGCACCAAGGAATGATGACCCCACTCCGGTAGCAGGCGAGCTGAATAGGTGGTGTGTCGAAGGTCAATGGCAAATCTATCGGGATGCTAAGATGGTCAATGACAAACAAAAGATGGCCTGACTAATTCAAGAGGAGCGCAGAGTCCTCACGGGGAGCTTGCATACTGTTCTAGATATTCACCGGCTGTTCAAACTTCACAAGTGTGACTGGATGGCTCGAGACCCAGGGACGTATAGCGAGGAGATTGTCCAAGAGTTCTATGCTTCCTATGCTGCCACTCTCCGCGGTTCCATTTCCAAGCGGTCAAAGCCACTAGCTCAGGCTCCGCTCACTTCCACCTTGGTTCGACGGTGTCCGGTGGACATTTCACCCGCCACCATTAGCCGTTTTCTCTATGGTCCTACCACGGGCCACTCTTGGTCTCCTAACACGTCAGAGTTTGATTATCGCTGGGACATAGTGCGGAGTGGCGCTTTTCAGAGGAATGCTGAGCAGCGAGAGGCTGTTATACTATGGCTGGCCAGGTACATTGCTGCGGATGGCGAGCGGGCGGAATGGGTCGCTGCTCCACGGTTGGGCATCCGGAAGGCCACATTGAATTTTGTGGTCAAGTTCTTCTGGCTGTCGGTACGCAACAGAGTGTCGCCTACAAAGGCTGACAATCAGGTCACTTGGGATAGAGCGGTGATGGTTGCAGCATTGGTAGCAGGAGTAGAGATCGACTTTGCCCGAATGCTGCTGGTAGAGATCCACGAGAGAGCTTTCAGGACCTCCACTACTTACCCCTTCCCATGTCTGATTTTTCATTTGTGCAGGGACTCTGGAGTGCCGATCTGGCATTGTGACAAGCTAGTCCACCCTACAGGGGCATTGGACATCGGCCTTATTAGAGATGAGGCAAATGTGGCAGCACCTCGTAGAGAGCCCCAGATTGAGGTACCCCCCTTGGGCTCCGATCTTGCAGACACTGTGGGGCAAGCACAGGGCGGTGACCCCATTATCCCAGACCACACCGACACTGTCCCAGGCTCCTCTTTTCAGGCAGCTAGTGTTGCTCCTAGTTCTTCCCGGTCCACACCACAGTTAGGAGCGACGGTTGTCCCGATGGCCAGAGTACAAAAGTTAGAGGCGCAGATGGCCACACTGCTACACCACATCCAGCCATGGATGCAAAAGTCGATTGCCGAGTCCGAGGCTAGAATGGAGCGCAGGATGGAGGGGATGATGGACCGTAAGGTCCTGGCGGTTAATAAGCGGCTTGACGCCTTTGAGTTACGAGTCCTCAAGCGATCAGCTCCGGCCACAGACTTATCTGCTTTGCAGGCTGACATAGCCAGCCTCTGGACTGATGTTGATGTCATTCTTGCTGCACCTTCAGTTGAGACTCAGGCTGCCCCTACTGCGCTGGCTAATGATACAGTGCTAGATGCTCTATTCAGTGGCATCGCCGAGGAGGGGCCTGCACCGACACATGCCAAGGGCAAGCGGCACCGCTCTCATCGCACGAAGGAAGAGAAAGCTCAGAAAAGACAGCATCGGCAGGAGAAAGAGGCTAGGAGGGCTTCGATTACAGACGAAGAGTTGCGCCAACAGAGGGTACGTGAGAGAGCTGCAGGGGCATCGTGCTCTGCCCCAGTTGCAGAGGTTCAGCCTATTTTGAGGGGCGTTGTGAGCACCACTGATGGTGCGGAGCGGTTGATAGAGAGCACTACTGAGGGTGTTGGGATTGTTGAGGTAGGCACTACTAAGGGTGGCCCCACTGATGTTCCACAGGGCTCCGGGAAACCGAACCCCCCTATTTGTTTATGATTCGCCAGCGCTTTGTGCCACAGGTTTGCTTCACTCAAATCCATTCTCTTTTACTATCTATGTATGCATTGTGGACAATTGCATCTATTTTTGTTGGGGGTGGAGTAAATGGATTGTGAGTGATAGGGTGAAGTCTGAGTAACCCAACTCATGAATTCTCTCTTGGGGTTTTCTTGCCTGTGTTCTTTTCCCCCAAGAGACTGTTTAATTTTTGTTGAACCGGCATGTCTTAGGATTGTATGTGTAGAAGCATGATACTGAATGAAGCATGATGGCTTATAAAAAATGATATCCGTCAGATTTTGGGTTATATGCTAGAAGTAGGCTACGATTAGTTGATTGTGTTGGTTCTGAGTATGACATAGTAACAATCGCCTTGATGACATGACTAGACCTGAAACTTGAACTAGGTAATCTGATTATCTGATAATGAAACTATCTGCCAAGAGTGGGTGAGAATCATTGACTGTTCAAACGGTTTTGTGCAAAACTAGAACTTGCCCGGTTAGTCCTGCTAAGATAATTCAATCTAGAAGATAGGAAGTGATCATAGGTCATTGTTCTGAAAAATCCACAAATTGCCTAGAAGGATTGAACCAAATGAAATAACTGTCCCCTTTGATCCAACTTTGAGCCTAAAAATAAACAATTTCTTTCTAAAACCCCGAACTCACTTTCCCATAATTTACTATGTTGGCCCCGGTCCCTCCTTAGACATGTGCACTTTGACTTAGGCCAAAAGCCTAAGTTGAGGGTGGTTAATGTAAAAAGTAACTTCGATCTTGGCCGTGACCTGACATCGGGTATTGTGTACCTCAACTAATGGAAAATTCATAAGTTGAGGGTGGCTATGAAAGAGGAAACTGAAAGAAAAAAATGGGTATGAAAAGAGTGGGAAAATAAAAATAAAAAAAGAAAGGGAAAACGTGAGGAAAGGATGTGACTTGTTAAAAGCGAAAGGAACAATAAAATAAAAGAAAAATGAGCTACTAAGTCTAAAGTCACATCCGTGGTTGAAGAAAATCAAGGGAAAGAAGGTAAAGCAATAATATGACAAAAATAGGGCAAAAAGAGGTTAAAAGCCTAGTGTAATGACAAGGAGGGCAGAAAGTCACTAATCAGTACCCAAATGTACCACACCTGACCCTGAGCCTACGTTACAAGCCAATAAAGTCCTATAGTGATCCTAGAGTCTAGTTTGGAGAGTCTAAGCAGTGAAAATAAGGGCAAGTTTATGGCAGTAAGCACTAACTGTATTTGAAATTACTTCTGAGTGTGAGTGTTGAATAAATCCTTGTACCATGAATGAAATTAAATTTTTGCGAAAAGAGGATTTCGTTTGAAGTAAGGGCACTAGTTACATCTTTGGAAAGTTGGTACCTGGGTAACAGTGAGAAGGCGTCTGTTGTGTGTCAATTGGTTGGTCTGTTTCATGATGTGATCCACATGAGTTGGCTTGTCGAGTCTAAGAGAACGAATGTGCACCCGAACAATGAGGAGGTAGAGAGCCATGTGATTGCTTGAGTTTAGAAATGCTGCTTCTATACAAGTGTTGTTTAGAGTTATAGTGCATCGCTTGAGGACAAACAACGAATTTAAGTTGAGGGTGTTGATATACCGTGAGGTTACGGTATTTCTAATACATTTCACTTATAAGTTGTGTGTGTCTAGGGCCTTTTTATATTGGTTTTTATGGTTTTTATCATGTTTTGCAGGAAAGGTGTTCAGGCGCGGAAATGTAGAGACGCTAAAGGAAATGCAGAAAAAGGGCATCCACGGAGGTGATCTACGGACCGTAGGTCCATCCACGGTCCATAGGTTATGACCGTAGATCAGCAGGCATGGTATTGAGGACAAATCAGGGAAGTCTGAACAAGTGTGGAACCACGGTGTTTAATCTACGGACCGTACTGTTGATCCGTAGAGTGAGACTACGAGGGTTCCAGTACCTGATTTTTGAAGATTCTAAGTATGGAGCTACGGAGGGGATTGACGGACCGTAGGTCAATCTACAGTCCGTACTGCTGGTCTGTCGTTTGCTTCAGAGATGCTGATTTTTGGAAGCTGAAATATTTTCTAAGTCCCGAGTGACGGAAGGGACTTACGGACAGTAGATCCATCGACGGTCCGTAAGTCGGTCTCGTGGATTGAAGACGCGTACCTGAACAAAACTTTCCTTAATTTGTTTCATTTTTTTATTTAGGATTTGTTTTCTATAAATAGGACATGTAAACCTCGTTTTTGTCGGTTAGACACTATTATTCTATTTTTTCTTTGTAACTTTGGAGATTAATTTGCAACCCTAGCAATTATTGATTTCCCAAGTTCGTTTTGAAGATTTTGGCTTTGCAATTCAAGTTAATTTTCTGGGTTTATTATTCTCTTTACGTAAGTTCATGATTTCTCCATCTACAATTATGAATTGTGTTCTTGCTAATATGAGTAACTAAATCCACAACTAGGGTTGTGGGAACCATGATCGATTAACAAAGTATGAATAGTAAATAAGCAATTCTTGACTAGTATTTTGCATGCATTGATAATTCTTTCGTTTAGAAGTCTTTTTAACGGTGGCCAACGTTAGAACTCGCCTTGTTACTACTTGCCGGACCAAGGAGGTAATTAACAAGAAAAGAATTATCAACATAGATTTAGTGTGATACTATCTAATAGGCTAGTGTCGATTGGTGTGAAGTAATAACTAAGCCAAACATCTATTATGATGTCTAATATGAGGTAAAGGTAAGGGTTAGTAAATTATACACACGTAGCCGGACCAAGGTGCGGGGTGAAATTCTCTAGATGTCGGACCAAGGATTTAGAGATACCTAACTTATCACTTTGCATGTAATACACTAGAAAAGGATTGCTATTACTAGGATTACTGCGTTATGAGATTGTGGGGAACACGTATACCCTAGTTATTTCTCTTATCTTGATAACAACCAAAGTTGCGTTTGATTATTGATTACTTATTAAGTTCTTACTATTTGTTTCATACAACCTACAAGTTGGGTTCTTTACTTGATAACGATCGCTTATGCTTCTGTAAGGAGGTGTAATTTGAGTGTATCAGCCTCTAACTAACAAAGATGAAAGTCTAAGTCAGGACAAGACCCACGACATCCTGACAAAACTGAAAAGTAAATGAAATCTTGCGGAAGCAAGAAGGCTCACCATAGCTAACTCGAACTACATGCGACATCAACGAAGCGCATGTTGATGATCCTGAGTACCTGTATTTACATCTTGAAACGATGCAGGACAAATGGCTCAATACATGGAATGTACGAGCATGTAGGGGGAATTCTAAAGCATAAACATAAGCTTGAACTGGTGGAATAGAAACATACTTACCTCTTCTCAACTCAACTCAACTTACAGAAATATAATTCAATTCAACTTAGAGAAAGTAGGGCTCAACTTAATGATAATATATTCAACTCAGTGAAATAAGGCTCAACTCAATAATAAGATACTCGACTCAGGGTACTCAACTCTTGATACTCAACTCAATATAAAGCAACAATACATGAAATATATGGAAAGCTTTTAAAACAATAGAAAACAACTCAATGTATTGAAAAATGCAATAGTAAATCATTTTGTATGCAAGGATACAAGATAAAATTTTCTTGTTTATGAAAATACAAAGTAAACTTTGTGTATATAAGAATACAAAATATCTCTGTGGGAATTTCTCTAACCGACAACCATCACTATGAGCTATGTGATGATACAACGTCTTGCCGCACGCTGTCAGGGCCATCCTATACTTTGTCGGGGTATAGAACCTACTCACCAAGTGGATCAAATAGTCTATGCTAAAATGAATTAAGGAATCATCTAAAAAGTATGACCCTTTTCTACCCATGTTGGCTACACGGTTTATGGGGACTTTAAATTATATGAACTCAAACTCGTCCCCATATCGGTGCTCAATACTACTCTGAAAATGTAACTAGCTCATATGTTTAAGAACATAAATCTTTATGTGGTTTGAGATTATTACTCAAAATCTTTCTCTTAAAGAGAAGTTACTCAAACTGCTCAAAACTCTTTTGGAAATCTCAGTTTCCTTCTGTTTTAAATGTGAAAACATTTACTTTTGGGAATACTTAGTTCTCATATATCATTTTAAAGAAATGAGCTCGACTATACTCTTTCTCAACTTAAGAGCTCAAGTCTTAAAATAATTTTACAAAAATAATTGTAAAATACTTCTTAGAATAAAGTTCATGTTGAATTATGGACATGAACTACTCAATTCAAGGACTTCATGGTAATATGTAATAGCCCCGTGATTAGGAATAAAATCTCAAAAGTGATTAGGAACTCAAGACTTAGAACTTTGAAGATATTACTCTTCTCAAAGATGCTCAGTTTACGAAGTTCATGCGAAATTCATGGGCATGAACGACTCAACTCGAGGGTCTACATACCAATATGGAACTCGTGTATACAACTCTTCTCCTTCTCATACTTACTTCCTCAAAACTTAGTTCAAATCAATAGTTGATCTTAAGGATTCAAAATTGAACTCAAAAACTTTCTCAAAGATTTTGGTGATAGTATATACTCATGAATACACTCTTCTCACTGTCATGCTCACTTACTTGAGTCTTGAAATAAGTTATTTGAATTTGTAGAAGACTCCTCAAAAGACTCAAAGGGACTATCTCAAAATGTTCGGAAGAACTCTCAAGGCTTAACTCTTAAATCTACCTTGAATTATGAATTCAAGGTTATTATTCAAGTTATGAATGATTTCTAGGTGTTTAGAATCAAAGGAGAGTAAAGTTACCCTTCGAAAGAACTCAGACAGACGAAACGACAGAGAACAGGTGGGGGCAGGCGACCCTAGCGCACTGAGTGGCATAGGGCGCCAGCCCTCTACCTACAGAGGTGTGGTTGGGGGCACACTGGCTGGCACAGGGCACCAGGCCCCAACCTAGAAAACCCTGACGCCTTTTCTTAATCGTTTACGGACCCTAACTCACCTAGATTCGAACGGTTTCTTCCCCAATCACTTGGAATCGATTTCTTAACATAAGTACAGACTAACCTACTTAGTACGTCCCTCAAAAAATGCACTTTCATCTCAAGAAATCATCAAAACCTCAACAAAACACGATTTAGAATGAAACTTCAAGAACACTTATCAAGAACTTAAATCATTCAATCTTTATGGACGAAATCGAATATGAAAATCATTTTTGGCATGTGGGTGAACGAACCCAAAACTATGGAAACTTACATATCTCTTAGGGATAAAACCCATGGCGAAAATCCGCAACAAAACTCAAAAACCTCGGCGAATGCCTTGATCGTTTCCTCTTTTCTCCTCATTTCTCTTCTTTTCTCTTCCTGAACTCTCAATTAAAAATCTAGGCGTATATTAGGATTATAAAACTGAACCTAATAGTATTAGACCCTTAAAACCTTACTAAAAATGAATTAAATCTGATTGGATAAGGAAAAGACCAAAATACCTCTTACTATTTTAGGGTAACTTTCCTTATTTGGACAGCTCGACTTCAAACAGGTATATCTCCCTCATACGCGCTCAAAATTTAGAAAACTCGGTGGCATTGGAAAGATAACTTGAAGACCTTTCATTTGATATCTTATGGGCCACCTAAATCATCATATACTGAAGGTTATGGTTGTTTGAAGTTGACCCAAAACTTAGAAGAATTTAGGAATGACTTCAATGAATTCTCCTCTAGTTCTTTTTGGAACACAATGTGATACATCTAGTGACCTTAACACTTAGGAAAAATTTAAGGATGGTTCAAGTCTTAGCTCAAAAATTTTCAAGGGTGTTACAAATAGAGGATTCATAGTTAGATAGATTTGAGAAATCTTTGAGAATTTTCTTTTTCTTGAGATGTTTTTGCAAACTATTATACTTGTGTTGTTTAGTATTTTAAGACATTTTGAGTTGAGTTTTTACTTTGTGTTTAAATGTTTAAAAATTTTGTTTTAAATCATTTTATCACTTTAGTAAGTCTTACGCTAAGTAGTCATCTAGGCCAAGGATTCACTTGTGGACCAGCAATGGTTTTTGAGTGCAGGTCATGTCGAGGGTGTAGGCTCGGGGCGTGACACCGCCATAACCTACAACTTTCTATACGTACATGCTACTCACCAAACAGTAGTAAACCATGACTTTGGATGGCTACAAGTTTTCATTTCCAAACAAGAATATGTTTAACCAACTATCCTTATCATATAAGTTCATCTCAATAGCAATCCATCAAGAACTCTTATTACCATCATGCCCACTAGCCCTTGCAATCACCAAAAAGTCAACCTTATCATCGACATGACACCTCAAACTAGTAATACCAATCCAAAGGACTAACCCAATTTTATACGTACTTTCTTACTAAAATGCTCAATTGCCTTCACACAAGTATACTTGTTAAGACTTCCTTTACCCTGAAACTTGTCATTTCAGTATCAATCCTCTCCTTTGGAGCTTATGATGAAATCACCCGTTCTCATTTAAAATCCTATGAATATTCATCACAACCTAAACGTGTTAATACCGTATCAAAGATCCACCACAAATATCTTTCTTAAAAACAACGCTTAACCTAAGCTTCCGTAGTAACAACCTAGTTGGTTTCTCTAATGTGAACGGAACAATGAGTCTCATTATATGAGCAGGTGATATGGTTGATAACTCCTAAAGTAGTTAGTATTCACATTTGACAATCGACATATCTATTTTGATATACCATTAGTGCCACATCGTAAAAGTTCGTTAGATCCACCACTAGAGCACATTACCACCGAGAAGATCATATCCAAATGGCCCATACATTTTTACCCATTAAGTAGCTGTAAAACATTACCAACTCCATTTGGTTTCTAACCCAAAGCGATATGCATTCTTTCATAGATCAGGTTGATAGCTAAAGTAACACACTCCATGACTATAACCAAGTAACATCAACTTGATTTTAGTAGTCATATCCTTGACCTTTTAGATATACACCAAATCTATGGACCATGTAGAAATTATGACTTCCATCAACACAACATCATTCTCAATTCCATTATTTCAAGAGTAGAACAAAGTCATCTCATCTTGCTTCATTTTTATGACTTTGTTCTACTCTAGAAACAATGACATTGAGACTTGTATTTCCTTTCAAATATATTGTTATACATTAGAAGCTTGTACACGTGACAATCAGGTATTAAAGTTAAAGTTATGTTTGTTATGTTTTCTTCATTATTATTATGTGCTAGACTTTCATTCTTGTTTTACTTCTACATTTAATGTATATTTTGGGTTATAGGCTAACTTGCCTTGGTGGGATAATGCAAGTGACATCATGTTCATTTTTGGGTCGTGACATACGCATATATAAGTTCACTAATGTTTGCAATATAACTGAAACCATGTAATCTAACATTTTTTAAATAAAATTATCAATTTTCTACAACTAAATTTTCAGATTGAGATACAAGAGATCATAAGTTACGAAACAAATATCATCATAATAGACGTCAATCATGAAAATTCTCCTTTATCGAAATCTCCTCACTCACATAAAGAAATTAAACTAATTAACAAAATGGAAAGTAAAAATAATTTATTATAAGATAACTTTTATTTTGCATCTTCGAAAGAAATTTTTAAATCCCTCCAGCCAACTCACTTCGATTATTACCTCGAGTATTTCCTGAAAAATAAATAGACAAAAAAAATTATCAAAACAAATAATGATATATATGTCAAAGTGAAATATAAATGAATATTTGCTTACCAAAATTTGGATTCGACTCCAAAAGTCGCAAGAAAGGATCAATTGGTTGACCATTCTCAGCATATCTTGGATCATATGGATTACTACAAATTGATTTGTATAATCAATTTTACAATTTAATGCACTAAAATAAAATATATAATTTAAAAATGTGTACATCTAACAAATTAATACAAAAAATACTAATATATAAAGTGAAAAAAAAAAATATGATTACATTATATGTGGTTCTCTTGCTACGTTAGTACCCACTGGAGCATTTGAAAATCGATGATTTATATCCAGAAATTCATTTTCAATGGCTTCTATCTGCATTCATTTTTATAAAATAATATAAGAATAATAGAAATATGTTACTATGTATTATTGAACAGTTATATATACTAAAATTTTCACACTAAGATAATTAATTTGAAAAGAAATTTGCGTAACTTTTAATTTATTAAATTATTAATATAAATTAGAGATTAGACATATACTCCCGAATGTGAAGAGGATCCACAAGATGATCCTGGCATTCTTCCTCCTCTGTAGTTTGCCTGCATTTATTTAACATGAAAATTTAAGTTCCCTAATAATGTTAACAGATATTTGAAGGTACTTTTGTCATTTCAGGTTCTTAGTATGATTTGCCTCAACAAAAAAAAAAAATTAAAATATTTTTTTATACCCTTGAACCACGAGCACTTCCAGTTGGAATTGCTGAAGAAATGGCTCCTTCGTTATAGTTGATATTATATCTCTGCGAATAAGAAAAAAGAAAAAACAACAAATATATTAAATTTTAATGTTGAATTAGCATTACTAATTAAAATAAATAATTTTATTATCCTTTTTAAATACTTAAATGTAAAATTAATAAATTAAAAACTTTTTTTCTTCTAAGTTGCCTTTCTCAAATTTACTTATTTAGCTAATTTAAATCAAAAGAATAATAAGATTCCACTACAATAAAATACATATGGAGGTAAATCCTGGCCCATATAAAATGAGAGTTCAGGAACAGAGTTAAACATAGCCCTGGCATAAAATTAAATATTTTATAGAATATAAAAATGAAATGATATATAAATAAAATAAAAAAAAATATGCATTGATTATTCATAGAAGTTGAGGCTAGATTATTATTATATATTAAATAAATACCTTGGGGCATGATACATGTTATGTTGATTCATCATAGGTTGATTTGATGGGACTTGAACATATGATTGTTGAATTTGACTATATTCATGTGTTTGTTGGATGCTGGAAAAGAGAAGAAGAAAAATGATATAAATAAATCACTAATCATACAATATTTAGTTAGCGTACATTATTATATGTTAAATAAATACCTTGGGGCAGGATACATGTTATATTGATTCATCACATGTTGATTTGATGGGACTTGAACATACGATTATTGAATTTGACTATATTAATTTGCTTGTTGGAAGCTGGATAAAACAAAGAAGAAAAAGGATATAAATAAATCACTAAGCATACAATATTTAGTTTTATTTTTTTAATTAAAAATATTCAGATCAATTTATTATGTAAATACTGGATAATGTAGTCATTCAAATTTTAGACAACGGTTATGCAAGTGGATTGGTAATGTGAAAACTATAATAGATATTAGTAATACTGTAACGACTTGATTTCCGTCGTATGGAAAAGCCTATGGGGAAAGAATTGGGGCCAGAAAATTTTTCGTACTAACTTGAGATTTCCCAACCTTGTCCAGATTTGGACGAAATCAGAGTCATTGAGGTGTAAGGAAATCTGGTAACAATTGGGTGAATCATTTATGATTTTGATTACATGAGTAGTTAGATAACACGTTAAAGAACTCGTACAACTTTACAGAATTGAATTCGGGCAAGTAGAAATCCCAAAATCAATCTTAGCGTAAAGGGTATTTTCTTATTGTCGTTGGTTAGAGGTGTGTTGTGAAATGGGGGTCTTGGAGTTCCTTAAATAGCTCATTGGTTCCGTGCAAGCCGCTTTAGTGGGATTGGTATCGCTGTGGCGGGGTCGCGCAGTGGGTTGAGGGCCGTTGCGGCGGGATTCAATGCTACTTAAAGTCGTAAATAAACCCTTAAACGACCTTATTTGGTACTTTTCCATTTTTATAGCTAAGAAACGAACCCTAGGAGACTCCTACTCGTTTTTCACCATTCTTGAGGCTAAAGGTAAGTTTTTCACTCCCTGAATTCATTTTTCGATCCGTAGAACATAATAGAATAGGTGAATATTGATAGGGGAGGGTTTTGTTATAGATTCTATGGTGGAAACAACCCTATTTTGGATAATTGGGATCATGTGTTTGATCTAAGGTTCATAGAATTGTTAGTAATTTAGGTAATTAGTGATTGTTTATTGATTCCCGTATTATATTGATTATTTGTAGACCAAGAACAAGCGAAACGAATTCGGAAAGGGAAGGATCAAGTTTCTTAGGGTTTCAAGCTTGTTTTGAGGTAGATGATGGTTGTGCTTCTATGATTGTGTGATGTATATTTGTTCTTGCTTCATTATGATACATGTATGTATATGAATGTTGCATTATTGATCACACATGTTGTAAATGAGATATATGAATGATGGTTACCATGAAATCATGACTTAAATGTATGATCTTGAGGATAGATTTGTGATTGTGATTGTGGTGTGTTGAATGGATCGGTTGCCATGTTTCGGCATAACTAACTTGGATCGGTTGCCACGTTCCGGCATAATTATGGGATCGATTGCCACGTTTCGGCATAATCATTGGATCGGGTACCATGTTTCGGTATGCTAACTGTTTGGGTGTGGGTTCCATGAGAGGACCATTGAATTGGGTTCAGTGAGAGGACCATTGAATTGTGTTGTGTATCTACTTGTGATGAGTTCGTTCATATCTAATGATGATTGTTATTGGAAGACAGTATGTTGCTCTAAATTGATATAACTGTGATATGTGAGAATCGTGAAGTTGTTCATTGTTCGTATATGTTGATGATATTGACTAATGTTCGATATGTGCATGTGATTATATTGTTGTATTAAGTAATGTATGTTACACTTATTGGGATAGCCGCGTGATTCTACCAGTACACTGTAGTTGTGTACTGATACTGCACTTGCTTGTTCTTTGTTTAGTACAGGGCATCTTCAGGTGGCTTTTAATAGACCTCAGCTAGGTGACTATTGAGCGTGACCGGATTCAAGGGTGAGCCCGTTCTTTCAGGCTACCATGGATCTTTCTTGTTTAAGTCCACTCTTTCCGGAGTCAAACTATTTGTTTAAAGTGTTTGTTTAGTTTCGAGGTTGTACCCCTTGTTCTTAGACTTGTCATTAGTAGAGTTTTGGTCCATTGACTTTCAGGTTCTAGGGGTTTTTCTTCCACATTAGTTTGGTAAGTTGTTTCTTAAAACCTTGGAGTTTATGGGGACTCCATTTTTATTGTTTGTTAAACCTGCTTCCGTATCTTTAAATGTCTTAGTTTTCTTAAAATTTGTTTGTTTGGGTTGTAGTAATGGTTCTCGCACTAGAGGGTTTTTGTTGGTGTCAATCATGACAGTCTGGGTCGTGACAAAGTTGTTATCAGATCCCTGGGTTCATTGATCTCATTGTAGCAAAACGAGTCTAGTAGAGTTTTGCCGAATGGTACGATGACGTTCGTACTTTTCTTCGAGATGCTATCGGACTTTAGGAAAAACTCACTTCTTTCTACTCCTTCGTGATATGACTTGAATCCAATTGGTATATGGGTGATACAAATTAGTATATTTCCTCCTTCACTCTATGGTCCGAGCTAGAGCAACAACAGCGGTAACACTATCACTAGTAAGAGATAATGTGTATAGACTATCGACAGTTGAATAAGGTCACCATTCAAAATAAGTATCCATTGCCTCAGATAGATGACATTTTTGACCAATTGCAAGGTGCATCAGTTTTCTCTATGATTGATTTAAGGCCTAGTTACCATAAGTTAAAGGTTGAGGCGGTTAAGAATTGGGTTCGACCAAGATCTGTGATTGAAATTGGTTGTTTTGTGGGGCTCACTAGATACTATTGTCGCTTGTGGTATGAGTTGAGTCCAATTGGTATCTCCCTATTCCAATTGGTATCTTAACAAGGTGAACTAGACGTCGTAGTCCCGGCTGAATGGACACAAAGAAGTTAATTGGAACTGAGAAGGTTCCAATTGGTATCTGGCCTTAGGGACCATATAAGGCATGGCTGATAGTTGTTTATAGAACGAACTAATTAAGGAAATTGGACTTGTCTGTGAGTTGTAACTTGAAACGGTGAATGTGTGCTTCTAGTTGTCAAAAATTAACTATGAATGTAAAGGGTGTATTACTTGAATGCTTTGATATGATTATGTGCCCAGTATTGCTTGTCTGAATGTTGATATGTGCAATGTCCTGGCCTAAATGTTGAAATTGTGCCAGTTGTAACCATTTGAGTGTCATGGAACTTGTTGTGAAAAGAAAGTCATCATGAGATTTGGTGTAAAGGTCTAGATAAATTACGATGTGGTTCGTAACCAAGAAATCTGGATGTGCGTTTCGACCAACTGATAACCGTGTGAGAGTATGGGTGTATCCTGGGGATATGTGTGTGGTAGTGTTGAAATGATGTAAAATGATTCTAAAGTGCGTACTTCGTTGGGTTGACCGGGGGTAGACAATGATTGTCCTAGCTAAAGGGTTTTTCTCTTAAAATGTTTGTGTTATAGATGGGAACATTTGGGGGAAATTGGGAAATAAAAGAACCCAGAAAAATTGTCGGCAGGATTATGTTTCCGTTATGGCAGCTTGGGCAAGATTTTCCCGCCAAGGTGAGGCCTCCAGTGCAGGATTCCTCCCGCTAGAGCGAGACAGGGCGAGACAGAACCTCAGCCCTATCTCTCATGTTTTCCCTAGTCACAATTATGGACCCCGAATCGTACCCGAACTAACCCCCGCGATCTAATTTAGTGTTCAGCAATCGAATATAAGTTATAAGGTGTGTTAAAATTGTGGAGAACCTGGGCATATAAGGAGGAAATCAGCGAGGCCGTGGAGGCCGGGGAAATGGTAATGAAGGTAGAGGAGTAGTGCAGCCAAGCAAAAAGATTGCCCATCAAGAGGACATGGCTCAGTTTTATGTTTTTTCGGATAAGACCGAGTTTGAGGGTGTGACGTTGTGGTCACAAGAGCTACTCTTGTCTATGCCTGGATGGCTATTGTTTTGTTTGATCCGGGTTCTACTTAGTCGTATGTGTCAGTTCAATTGCCTTGGGATTTAATGTGGTTTGTGATATACTTGATGCCCCCATCCATGTTTTTACCCCAGTTGAAGAGTCGGTCATAGTCACCCATGTGTATCGTGTTGTCCTATTGTGGTTATGGATTTTTAGATTTGGGTTGATTTGGTTATGCTAGATATGACTGACTTGATATAATCTTAGGCATGACTTGGTTGTCCTACTATTACACCGGGTTTAATTATAATACTAAGTCGGTAACTCTAGAGATCCCCAGTAGGGAAAGATTAAAGTGGGAAAGGGTGTACAAGCCTAACCTAGCTAAGATCATGTCCTCTATTCTGGCTAAGAAACTGGTGGGGTAGGATTGTTTGGCGTAATTAGCTCATATTCGGGATGCTGAGGTCGAATCCCCCTCTATTGATTCTATTACGGTGGTGTCAGAATTGAGAGAGCTTAAAGCTAAAATCCAAGGGCTTCTTGATAAAGGTTTCATCTTTCCTAGTGCTTCCCCGTAGGGTGCTCCTGTCTTGTTTGTTAAGAGAAGGAGGGTAGTATGAGGACTGGTGATTTTATCTTAAGCCATAAATGAATGGATTGATACCGAAATGACAAGCTTATGGATAAATAAAGTCCCATTGAGTATACTTGGTTGAAGGTAATTGAACAATTTAGTAAGTAAATGTTTCTAAAATTGGGTTAGCCCTTTGAATTTGATGATTATACCTGAGTTTGATGTGTCATGTCGATGAAAAGGTTGACTTCGTAGCAATAGCCAGGGCTAACCGAGTGTAATGGTTGTATGAGTTCGTGATGGATTGTGATGGGATGCAACTATATAATGAGATTGGTGATTAAGCAAAATTTGTATAGTAATTACGACTTGCGAGTATCCAAGGTCGTGGTCTTCTAAATAATTGGTGAGTAACATGGTTGTATGGAATGTTTTAAGAGATGGTGGGACACCACTTGAATAGAATTTGAAAGAGCTAGAATTATAATAAAGGAAAATATAGTGGAGTGTAGTACAACCTTTAGAGAGAGGTGAGAGCAAGAATATTTTATTTGATTGCAAAGGCTAAAGAGATATCTTTAGAGGGGTAGATAATTGGGTTCAGAGACGCGTGATTTCATTCATTTTGTAGTGGCTAAGGTAATAGTGTCATGGGTCCATCAGATGGGTTAAAAACTATTGGAAAAGACATGAGAAATGAGGGTACAAACATTAGCTCGAGTGTGATGATAAGTGTTTTGTTTTGTTTGGAGTGTAGTAATGAGTACGATTGAATTGTTAGAGAAAGATATTAGGAGATCGATGGAGATGCGATCCATAATAAGCAAAGATCCATGAATTCATAAAAATCTTCGAGGTATAAGCTAATGTTGATCGATAAGGGAATTGTGTAATACGGTTGAATTTACAATTCAGATTTTTCATTGAAAGTCCACATTCGTGGTGATATATTTCATCAAGTATGAATTTGCAAGGTGAGGAATGATCAATTGTATCAGGTATTGAGCATTTCAAAAGACTTACACCTGGGTTGAGTCATAAGTTTACTACTATTGATTGTTAAGTACCTAAGAAAGGTTTCCATTTAAAAAGTGTTGGTTTACAGTAAGGAAGGTGGTCGAAGTGGTTATGATGGTTGTTAGTGTTGTAAGTATGATTCACTAGGAATGCTCTAGTGTGTTTTCACTTTTGTGGGTGGATCCCTAGTGGTAGATCAGGGGTACCAAATCCTGCGATGTTCTCTTGGTTGAGTAGGAAGATTTGGTTATTTCGAATTACATAATTGGTGTGGTCTTGGAGTTTTTTAAGTATTTTAGTGGCTCTACATGTACCACCTTACTTATGAGAATTTATAGAAAAGGTACCATGTGTATTTATGGTTGTCCGACAATCTAATATATTATCTTGCCGTTGAGGTCATGTATTGATTATGTGTGATTGAATGTAGGGATCATTGGGTCCAATTATACTGTTCTTAAGAGGTAATCTACAATTACTAAATCTAGCATTTTATAGTGTTGTTAGGTGGTTTGTATGTTTGGACATATCCTCCCTCACGGAGCATCTGATGTCTAAAGATTGAAATTTTTGTAACTTAAGCTCTTGGGAATTTATGTTGTGGGATGGAGATGTTTTTAAGAACTATGATTGTTTAAGTATCATGAGTGTGTGTTGGTTGGTTTAGGTTCACTTCTATTTGTAGCGAGTATTGACTTGGAATTTTATCATGCTTAAGTGTTAAAGGATTCGTCCGGATGATTGTGTCAAGATCCTTGATAGCATGTGGCCAACGTGTGTACGATCAAATTTGGTGGTTGTTGGGAATTGCTTTTGTTGTAGTTAAGTTACATACAATAATATTTATCACTCGAGTATTGAGATGACTTCATTAAGGCATTGTAAGGGAGGATGTGTAGGCATTCAATTGGTTGGTTTGAGGTTGGAGATATGAAACCCTTAGGGGATAATGAGATTCGATAAGAAGGGCATGCTATACAAATATCCCCAGTAATTTGACGGTTCAAATACTACTCTACCCTTACTTTAGTCAGTCTTTCCTAGTTGATCACTCGGGGAGGAGTGATGGGTAAATTGGTATCTATTGTAACGACCTGATTTCCGTCGTATGGAAAAGCCAATGGGGAAAGAATTGGGGACAAAAAACTTTTTCGTAGTAACTTGAGATTTCCAAACCTTGTCCAGATTTGGACGAAATTGGAGTCATTGAGGTGTAGGTAAATCTGGTAACAATTGGGTGAATCATTCATGATTTTGATTACATGAGTAGTTAGATAACTCGCTAAAGAACCCGTACGACTTTACGAATTGAATTCGGGCGAGCAGAACTCCCGAAAATCGATCTTAGCGTAAAGGGTATTTTCTGATCGTCGTTGGTTAGAGGTGTGTTGTGAAATGGCGGTCTTGGAATTCCTTAAATAGCTCACTGGTTCTATGCAAGCAGCTTTAGCGGGATTGGTGTCACTCTGGCGAAGCCACTGCAGCGGGGTGAGTGCTGTTGTGGCGGGTTCGATGCGACTTAAAGTCGTAAATAAACCTTTAAACGACCTTATTTTGCACCTTTTGATTTTTTAGAGCTAAGAAACGAACCTTAGGCGACTCCTACTCGTTTTTCACCATTCTTGAGGCTAAAGGTAAGCTTTTCACTCCCCGAATACGTTTTTTGATACGTAGAACATAAGAGAATGGTTGAATGTTGACAGGGGAGGGTTTTGTTATAGATTCTATGGTGGAAAGAACCCTAATTTGGATAATTGGGATCATGGGTTTGATCTAGGGTTCATAAAATTGTTAGTAATTCGGGTAATTAGTGATTGTTTATTGATTCCCGTATTATATTGATTGTTTGTAGACCAAGAACAAGCGAAATGAATCCGGAAAGGGAAGGATCAAGTTTCTTAGGGTTTCAAGCTTGTTTCGAGGTAAGTGATGGTTGTGATTCTATGATTGTGTGATGTATGTTTGTTCTTGCTTCATTATGACACATATATGTATATGAATGTTGCATTATTGATCACACTTGTTGTAAATGAGATAGATGAATGATGGTTACCATCAAATCATGACTTAAATGTATGATCTTGAGGATATACTTGTGATTGTTATTGTGGCGTGTCGAATAGATCGGTTGCCACGTTCCGGCATACTACTTGGATCGGTTGCCACGTTCCGGCATAATTAACTTGGATCAGTTGCCACGTTTCGGCATAACTAACTTGTATCGGTTGCCACGTTCTGACATAATTGTGGGATCGGTTGCCACGTTCTGACATAATTGTGGGATCCGTTGCCACGTTTCGGCATAATCATTGGATTGGGTACCACGTTCCGGTATACTAACTGTTTGGGTGTGGGTTCCATGAGAGGACCATTGAATTGGGTTCCGTGAGAGGACCATTGAATTGTGTTGTGTATCTAATGATGATTGATATTGGAAGACGGTATGTTGCTCTAAATTGATATAACTGTGATATGTGAGAATCGTGAAGTTGTTCATTGTTCGTATATGTTGATGATATTGACTAATGTTCGATATGTGCATGTGATTATATTGTTGTATTAAGTAATGTATGTTACAATTATTGGGATAGCCGCGTGATTCTACCAGCACACTGTAGTTGTGTACTGATACTGCACTTGCTTGTTCTTTGTTTAGTACAGGGCATCTTCAGGTGGCTTTTAATAGACCTCAGCTAGGTGACTATTGAGCGTGACCGGATTCAAGGGTGAGCCCGTTCTTTCAGGCTACCATGGATCTTTCTTGTTTAAGTCCACTCTTTCCGGAGTCAAACTATTTGTTTAAAGTGTTTGTTTAGTTTCGAGGTTGTACCCCTTGTTCTTAGACTTGTCATTAGTAGAGTTTTGGTCCATTGACTTTCAGGTTCTAGGGGTTTTTCTTCCACATTAGTTTGGTAAGTTGTTTCTTAAAACCTTGGAGTTTATGGGGACTCCATTTTTATTGTTTGTTAAACCTGCTTCCGTATCTTTAAATGTCTTAATTTTCTTAAAATTTATTTGTTTGGGTTGTAGTAATGGTTCTCCCACCGGAAGGTTTGTGTGGGTGCCAATCACGACGGTCTGCGTCGTGACAAATACATAAATTAGTATTGCAAAGATATTTTTTATTGAATGATTAATTTAGTATAAAGTAGTGTAATGTACAATTTAAAGTATGTGTTTGTTCCTTAAATAAAATATAAAAAAGTTATTTACTATTATTAGGGTGTTATTTTTTTTTAAGAAAATTAATTCATGTATTGCTAATATTTTTATATTTATTCCATAGTTTATCGTACGTAAAATTATACATAGATTTTTGATAACTTAGGCAAGTGTTATTTATCTAGTAAATAAAAACTAACAACAAAACATTGGATAATTTAATATTGAATTTTAAACAAAAATATTTTTCTCCACTTTCAAACAAAACATGATATAAATGACTAGTGATTTTATGTAGAGATTAAATCTCATTTAATCTAAATAGTGTCTTTTGATTTGGGGAATAAAAGATAATAATTTTAAAAAAAAACTAAATTGTTTTATCTATGTTTGATTGCTTTTTTAATTTTGAAATTGACGATTCTAAAATAATTATATCATAATAGTAAAATTATTTGGATATCATCTTCAAGTTAACATCATAATGACAAAGATACCTTTTGGAAATCTTTTTTCAAAGTCCTTAAGAATATAAGGATAAAAATTAACAACGATAATGAATTCAGTAAATCTAATAAAAAAGTATTTGGGCAACATATAGTCCTGATAAACAAAAGCTTGAAAAGTCTGCTCATCATGATTTTGTAAAGGATTATTGTTTTGAGGCATAAAGTCATACAACATGTAACAGAGTATTTAAATCTCAAAAAATAAAATAATTAATGTAAAAAGAAAAAATTACATTATAAAAAAATTTATGTTGAAACAAGAAAAATCTCCTTACAAATCTTACAATTGGGTATAACAGATTTAAGAGCTAGACATGAATCTTATTTGTAATTTGTGCGCATAGTATAAATTCTATCGTATTTATTAATATTGTCTTTGATTTTACCAAATTTAATGAAAAGTTATATAAATGAGATTGATGAAATTAAATTTGCATAATTTAAAATTCAAGACTTATTTTCAAAATACATTAATCATCTGATATTAACATATAACTATTTATTAACAAGATTAATTTTAACATCCAAAATAATTTTCAACACACAATTATTAATGCGTTAAATCAGTTAAATCGAACATATTTAAATTAAAGTAGCAAAAAAAGACAATTCAATTAATTAATCTTGGTACAAGATATAACTTCTCATCAAATAGTTCATCTGTTGTCTAGCATTAAATTTAGAAAATAAATAACATTAATAATGATAAAAATAATAATAATAAAAACTAATAAATAATAATAATAATAATAATAATAAATACAATTTTTTTGACTAGAGGATCTTTATAGAATTTTGTATATTTGAAATCAAACTATTAAATTTCAAAGAGTAATTTGTAAAAGAACATGGAGATATACAATTTATCAATATGGGGCTTTAGGATATTTCGATAGTTGTTTATGAACTATGATTTGCTCATTTGAAAAAATTGTATAAGAATTACATAAATTTTGATAGTTTTCATAACTTGTGATTTTTTCTTTTTATGAAAAACATACAACTTAAAAAATTTAAATCACAAAACTTCAACTTAATATAACTTCATATCAATCTTATTTCATATCACATTAAACACTCCCTAAAAGTGACAACAACAAAAATTAGTTGAATTCTAATAAATAAACTTTGATAAAAAAATATGCCACATATGACATAATTAATTGAATTCTTTTATGTATCACCCTGACGCACACTGATAGCATATAATTGGTAGAAAAATATGCCACATATGACATAATTAAGGAAAAACATTATTTTTTTAAAAAAAAAAAAGTTACACAAAAATTATATCACCTAAAATATCAAAAAAGAACAGCGAAAAATTGAAACTAATAAATGGAGATTCAAGTAAACCTTATGATATGTGTTAGCAAACTCCAATACTCCTCCTGAAAAGTAAATAAAAAATAAAATAAAAGGTGAAATATAATAGATGAACTAATTACAAATAGAAGTTATAACATTAAATTAGTTCATCAACACCTTAAAATAATAGAATAAAAAAGTGTTCAATTTATTCAGTTTGGTGAAACTGATGAAGTTTTGATGTTATCAGAGGGAAGTAAAGGTGTTTAGATTTTATTATTTTTTTGGATGATACCATAAAAAATTCAATATATACTATATTCTTAAACATATCTATGCATTTCTAGCCTAAATGGAAAGAAAACACTAACTTCCTTAATTAAAATTTGATTGAGATAATTGCAGTAGATCCTTTAACCTCGAAGCTATTATTTATAGAAAAAATTTCCTTTGCAACAAAAAAAAAAAGAATTAGGTGTGAAAAAAGAGAAGAAATAATTATTCTTATAAAACTGTGCAACACTTAAAATAATATGGCAAGATGAGATTAAACACATAAAACTTAAAGTAGAAAATCTAGTAAGTAATTAAAACGATAAGTACTTATATTCCTCTTGATAATCACACGAAATTAATTAAGTTAATTATTCTTATAAAACTGTGTAACACTTAAATAATATGGCAAGATGAGATTAAACACATAAAACTTAAAGTAGAAAATCTAGTAAGTAATTAAAACGATAAGTACTTATATTCCTCTTGATAATCACACGAAATTAATTAAGTACAACATTGATATTTTACATACACATTTATGTTATAACATAATTAAATGATACGTATTTTAATTTTAATATTTGAATATTAAGGCTAATTGATTAATTCAACGTATACATTATGGGTAAATATCTACCTTTCTTAAATAGACATGCACATTCTATTTCTATTCAAGTACAATATGGATTAATGAATGAAATTATAAAAAAATATTTTTTTAAAAAATTAAAAATATTAAAGAAATATTTTTTAGCATATGTTCTATTCAACAATAACAGTAAAAAGAAAATTTTAGTATCATTCAAATTTGAACAAATACAATCATTTGCCTACTAATCACAGTGCTTGCATCTCACGTGAGTGATAATTCACTTACTAGTAAAATATTTTTTAAGATAAAATTATCATTTTCTATTAATGGTAATTATTAATAATTAAGATAAAATTAAATATTATTTTGTGTGAAGACATCACAAGTTACCTTCTTGAATGGAGTCTTAATATACTTCCGTTTGAATATTGTTTTGTGTGAATACATCACAAGTTACTTGCTTGAATGAAATCTTAATACACTTATGTTTGAATATTGTTTAGTGTGAAGATATCACAAGTTACATGTTTGAAGGGAATCTTAAAATACTTAAGTTATTTTGTTTTTGTTTAGTTAATAATGAATTACAACTCTTGTTTTCTAAATCACGAGATTATGATGAATTTGTGACTAATGCTAAAATAGTAATACATATTAAAGAAATAAAAAAAATCATGAAAATTTAGGGTTTTATATTTTATCATTTAGGATGTGTTTGGTACGAATAAAAATATTTATTTTGGATATTTATATCCAAAATTAGTAAATATTTATCTCTCTCGATATTTATATCAAATTTATTAAGTATTAAAAACTTATATATATATATATATATATATAAAATTTTCAATTGTTAAGATTAAATTGGTTAATGCAACAAAGAAGCATAATTAATATTGTGTTACCATAAATAAATATGGTGTAGAGAATGGAGTTGTTCGTTTTATCCAGAGATCTTGAGTTCGAATCATAATAGAAAAAATTGTTGATAGATAGTGTTTTCCTCCAAATGAGATTCTACACAGTACAAATTTAAATTACAAACTTTAATATGAATACCAAAATTCAAATAGAAAATAAAATATAAAATATTATTGCAATTTGGTTTATGAAAATACCGTGAATTTAAGACACGACAACACAAAAATACAAAATAGCATCATAATTAACTTACACAAAAGGTACTGTAGTAATTATGAAGTTTTGTTTTTATTTAAATTTGTGTCAGTTTCCTTCATCATTGCTTTCGTCGGATTTATTTTTTGTCAGTTACTTTTTATTTTGTCACAAAATTTTCGTGACCCTAAACTCTAAACTCTAAATCCTTACCACATTCAAAATTGGTCTCTCTTTTTTTTACCAACTTCATCACAGTCATAAATATTGATGATTTGGGTAATTTAGAGCAATTTTTTCTTTTTCATGTTTGAGCCCCTTTTGTTATCTTTGTGTCTATTGTATAGTAGTTTTGAAACTATTTAGATTGATTTATTTTAAGTGTTTTTAAATTAAAATGATGTTTAAGTATAAGAATTTGAGTAAAGCTATAATTGTTTATAACTATTGAATGTTAATTTAAAATTATAAAAATAAGTCTAAAAGTCATAAGATGAAATTTCTAACTTAACATTTATATTTATGTTGAATAGACTAATTTAAAAGTGATAGAAATTATTATGTTCATAATAATTATAGTTGGAACACTAAGTATCTCTTATATACAAAAAAAAATCTTAATTTTATTTTTTAAAGGAGAAATTAGTAGAAAATATATTACAAATATATTGAAAAGTCACAAAAACATGAAAAGATATTTTTGTTATTATAAGAAACAAAACGAATCAAAATAATGGAATATAGTTAAAAAAGAACTAACATTACCTATGGGATTGATTAAGATAATTATTTTGGTGGGTTACTATTAAATTCTGTAAACAGTTTTTTCAAAAAGTTATGCATTCAGAGCGGGTTGAAAATAAAATATTTTCTTGCACTCCCTAGCTACATTCTTTGCACGCTTTCTCACGACTTCAACATTTTTAGTTGATATTATAAAAATAATAACATATTCAGTGAAATTCTATTAGGTGGAATCTGAAGACGGTAGAATGTACACGGACCTTATCACTATCTCGTAGAGATAGAGATGATGTTTCCAAAAACCCCCAACTCAAGTAAAGAAAGGAGAAAACAATAAATAAAACATAAAAATTAATAAGAAAAGCAGTGTAAAGTCTACTAGAAAGTCTAGAGCATATTAGTGTGATAATTGAAACACAATACACAACATATGGCCAGTCCTACTAGGGTACAACTAGTACTATGATAGGAAATAACAAGCCTAACCTTCGCAAGGCAAGAAAACAATATATCTCTATTATCCTTCTACCCTAATACAGACCTTCACTCTTTCCTACGTAAATCCATGTCCTTGATAATATGAAATTGCACCATGTACTTCCAAGTTACATTTTCCCCGTACCTTTTTGGCCTATATCAACCCTCCTTGTACCCCAACATCCAATCTCCTACACCTCTTCACTAGAGCATGTACACCTTCTCTTCACATGTCCAAATCATTTCAATCTTGCTTCCCTAATCTTGTCCGCCACAGCGGCCAATTTCACCTTCTCCCCAATAACTCTATCCTCAATCTTGTCACTTCTAGTATTACTACACATACATGTCAATATCCTCACCTTCGTAACATGCATATTCTGGACGTGTGAATTCTTGACTGGCAAACACTCCACTATATACAATAAGGACAGACTAACCACTACTCTGTAGAACTTACATTTAAATTTAAGTGAACTTTCTTATCACACAAAACTTCTAAGGCAAGCCTCCATTTCATCTATGGTGTCCCATGCGATGAGTGACATTATCGATGTATCCACTACCCTAGATAATAGATCCAAGATACTTAAAACTTTCTCTCTTGGGAATAGTTTGTTTGGCAACCTCCACTTCCATGTTTGTTTCGTCTGACGCAATATTGAATTTGCACTCCAAACATTTATTTTGGTCATACTCAACCAAAACCTTTTGGACTCCGAAGTTTGTCTCTAAACCTCCAACGTAGCATTAACTATATTCCAATGTCTTATCGATCAATATTACGTCGTTCGCAAATAACATATATCATGGAAAATCATCTTCAATAGATTGTGTCAACTCATCCAACACACATACAAATAGAAAAAAGGCTAAGAAGTGACCCTTGGTGCAACCTCATCTCAACTTAAAAATGCTTAGAGTCTACTTCCACCATTCTAGTCTGAGTCTTGGCTCCATCGTACATGTCATTCATCTCCATAATATAGACGATTAGGAAAAATCTAGCCTCCAAGAACTTCAGAAGGAAATCCATCAGGACTTTATCATAGGCCTTAATAAGGTCAATGAACACTATATGAAGGTCCCTCTTTCTTTCTCTATACTTTTCCACTCGTCTCCGCATAAGATAGATGCTTCAGTAGTCTATCATTCCGGCATGAATCCAAAATTGATTTTCATTACATCCCTCTCATCACGCTCATATCCACCACACTCTCTCAAACCTTCATAGTATGACTTAGTAATTTGATATCCATGTAATTGTTACAGTTTTGAATATCACTCTTGTTCTTGATACAATTGAACCATTGTACCCCACCTTAATTCATAGGGCCGTTTCGTCATCTAAAACATAGTATCAAATAATTCAGTTAACTACTAGGGCCGTTTCGTCATCTAAAACATAGTATCAAATAATTCAGTTAACTACTTCATACCTATCTTGTTTGTGCTCTTCTAAAAGTCCACCAAAATCTCATCAAGTCCGGTCTCTCTTCCACTGGTTATCCTACTAATTGCATGTACATCCTCATCAACCCTAAAACACATAAGTACCTTAATTCCTGAAGTCTTTTACAATGCACCAAATCACCAAACATAATATTTTTATCTCCTTCTCTTTTTAAGAGTTTGTGGGAAGCAAGTTTTCTCTCTTTGTGTTATGTAGTTCTCTTCCACCAACACCTTGTCTTCATCATTCTTGTTGCACTTCACTTGATTCAAATTGTGAACCTTTATCTCTATGCTTTTGTGAGCCTATACAATTTATCGTTCCCTCCTATTGCCCCTAGCTCGACATACAAGCTTTTGACAGTTGTTGTCTTAGCCACCATAACCCACTTGAGGCACATAAGTACTAATAACATTCAAAGTAAGCCCACAAATAACTAGCTTACTCTTATGCCTTGGAACCTAACCATCTGGTCTACTAAACACAAGAAATATTTATATTCCTCTTTTTGAGAATCTTCAGTAGCTCATGGACCTTTTTGTCAGTGACCCTATGTTCCAAGACCCTTATCTCAACTTAAAAGAACCCATAACTCACTTACCCTTACTTCTTATTGTCCCAAACTGAATCGAAGATATCACCCCAGTCCACCATCATCCAATAAAACCCATAGAGATCTACTAAAACTACTGAAACAAGAGGAGAGTCTAGGACCACTTAAATATACTAAAAATAGAAGAAAAAAAAAGAAACTAGCTCTAGTCAAGTGGAACAATAGAAAAAAATAAGTACGTGAAATTTGAAGGCAATGGATAAAGGCTATAAAAATAGAGCAGAAGATTACACAAACAATAAACAACAATGAATGATTGAATTTGGATCGTAGAGTGCTCTTCTATATGATCACATGATAATAGAACAAACAAATAGCACAAAGAGATACTTTTTTTTATTGAAAGAGGAAGAGCATAATAACTACGTAACAATCACGACAAGAGGCAAAATAAAACTATAAAACTTGAAAAACAATATGAATACTAGCAGTGATTAACAAAAGTAAGAACAAGCTCTACAAAATAGAGGCAGCATCAAAATGAGACTAAAGACAATATGAACAAGAACTATCACATAAAGACAGAGTTGAATAAGAACTACAAAACAGTGGGTAAATTGGAAGATAGAACTTGGACCAAGGTGTCAGCAGTCAAAGAAAACTTCTTTAAGAAAAAAATGTTGAGGGAAGAAGGAGAACCTTTGAAAGTGTGTTACCATGTCGATTTAAGAAGTTCTTATACTAGTCGGAAATGGTCAATCTCGACCCAAAATATCCAAATCTAGTAAAATCTCAACCTAATTTTAGAAAAATTCGAACCCCATGTTTAGAGAAAGATAGTGATTTCACTTGAGATGGAAAAACAGTAGACACCTAATGCAAGATTTGGGATAACTGACGTAGATGCATCATATACAATAGTCGGTGAAAGAGGTATACTTTGCGGTGGCGGTGGTGATCTGGTAGAGGTGGGTTTATTGATGGGGAGAGAGAAGATGGATTAAGGGCGGAGAAATAAGAGGGGTACTTAATAAGGAGAGAAAAAGGAAATTTATTACCCTTTATTTTCTCAATTCTTTTAGTTGATATTAGAAGTATATATATATTTAATAACTAATGGTAAAACTTAAATAATTCAAGATGAGATCATATTAATTATTCAAGATCGTGGAATGATATGATTTTCAAGGCAAAGTATTTTAACTAATTTTCTCGACTTTAGAGCGGAAAACTAATTAAGAGAATTGATTGGTGTGCAAAAAATAATTAAGTTGCTTGTTAACAAAAAAATTAAATTTAGTATTCACCAAATATTCAATCATGCACTTAGCCAATTATTTCCAAACATGTATCTTTAAATGTAACATTGATTTGTTAATTTTAAGTAGAAGCACCTTAACAAATATCATCACAAATAAAATATATACAAACTCCAAAATAATAAAAAATGGTTAATTCCAAATTCCAACCAATAGCTCATTAGGTTAGTGTCATGACCCAATGTACTTCTTAGAGGTGATAGGCCAAATAAGATTTGAGAGACACTAAACAAGTCACTTGACATTAGCATAACAAAATAAAATATAATTCAAAAGATATAATAAATATAAGTGTCAAATCATAAGATGACATAAATGATACCAATAGAGTACATAAGAGAATACATGAAATACTATTAAGTTTGACACAACCTTTCTAACATCATATGAGTGGTTAGACGTAACTCATACACCACATACAAGTCTAAAACCAAAATGACGATAAAAGCAATATATGTATCCATAGAGTTGCCCTAAAATCATGAGGACTCACCAATCTATGTAATCAAGCTGAGCAAACTTTATCTAAGCATTTTTTGTAAGAGGAGGATCGAACCCTATACTATAAGACAATATATGAACAAATATGCATTAATACAATTTACCCTTATTTTTAGAATTGGATTTTGTGTATATTTGTTTCCAGAAATTGATTGTGAATACTTGATTTATATAGATTGTATGGCTTCGAAAGTGATTCGGAAGGGAAAGACTCAACTCATGTAGTGATTATTGATTTATTTAAGACAAGTGATCTCGTAAACCTTGTATTCTAGTAGAATTCATGTATTCCCTTTGTTGTTTATGTGTTGGGAGTAATGAGGATGAAGGTAAGGTTTAACTGTCTACTAGATAAATCTTAATGAATAAGAAAAGGTTGAAATAAAAAGGCTATGTGATGAATATGATGATGTGAATTTCCTTGTTGTGACTATTATTGATTGATTTTTTAATTGCTTGATAAAATGAATGTTGACTTGAATTGAATGAACTGTTGTTCTTCCCATTGGATGTGTTATTGCTTGTATGTGTGATTGTTGAACATCGTGATGAGAGATGTGATGGTTATGATGTTGAGGTCATTTTCGATAAGTGTTATGATGTTGAGGTTATTACCAACGAGTGCTATTATGCCGAGGTCATTTCTGGCTAGTCATTTGTTATAAAGTCGATGTGAAATGGTTCCGGGTAGTAATATTGTACCAATAGAAATTGTTTCAGCGAGAGATTGGTTATTGATATTTGATGCATCTTGATGCTCATGTGTGACTTACTGGTTACTTGTGATTGATACACTTGTTATATATGATTTCTCTACTTGACATTGAGATAGACTTACTTGATTCATTTGCTTATTTGTGACTATTGAACTGTGAATACTAGGCCTTGTGAGCCATGTATTATTGAACTATTAGGCTAGACTAATTTCTATGCAGGTTGTAGTTTGAAGAGGTTCGGTGGTAGTATAAGGGGTATTCGATTTCTAGCTAGATGCCTTGTTTATTAAGGTGCTTGTTGGGTACCGTGTTATTGGTACTCAGTCCTTGCTTCTACACTTGTGAAGGTTCTAAGCCAGGTACAATGTGATTGTTCTTCTCCTACTTTCTAAGGCTTATCAAATGACTATTGGGAGGTTGCTGCATGTCATCTCGGCGGGTCCTCATTTCCTTTCCTTTATGCTTTGTTCTATTTGAGAAGAAAAGATTGAGACTTATAATTATTTCAATGTCACAATTTATGTATTTAGTGGCTTGTACACGTGAAAAACAAATTTTGGGGGTTTTAATATGAAGAATAAGATTTCCACTTTATCTTGTTTTTGTTATATATTTTGCATTCTTTTTGTATCGTTAGGTTGAGGCCGATTTGTCTTGGTGGTTGTAGACAAGTTTCATCACGTCCATTTTTTGTCATGACAAATAGTATCAAAACCCATGTTCATAGGTCTCACATGTGAACAAGCCAAGCCTAAGTAGAGTCTTGAGGATCGGTACGGATGAGTCTGAGATTTGGGCTCATTTAGGGCTTTGTTTTGATAGTTTTAGTGTCCTCAAATGCCTAATTTATGCTATAAATTGATGTTAAATCATTGATTCTCAGTTATATGAGCTAAGAAGCAAGGGAAGGCTGCTACTAGGCAAAAAGGAGCAAAACAAGCTGAAGAAGTGGAGAAAAGAAGATCATGGTGCTCGCCAAGACCACTCGACGAACCACCGAGTTGCTCTTCAGCTTGCTTAATGTTCCAGTGTGCTAGCCCAGGGGAAATAAACCAAGTTGGCGACTGAAGTGAGAATTTGGCAAATCGCCAATTGATTCCGCGACAAAAAGTTTGATCGCCCGAAGCTACAGGACTTGAAAGGCTGATGACCAATGCAAAATGACGATGGAAGGGAGTAAATGGCAGATCGCCGAACCACTTGGTGAGCCCGACTTAAACCGCCGAGTGGACTTTCAGGCTAAATTTTGGGAAACTATAAATTGAATTTTCAGAGGGATTTTGAGAAGTTCTCTCCCAGATATTGCAGTTCCCATTCTAAAGTTGAAGTTTTATCTTAGTTTGTAATTCTTATTGTAGACTCTGAGGATTTTGAAGCTTAATTTTGAAGATTTGCAAGTGGGTTTCTAAATTTCTTCAATTTGGACCATTGTAAAGACTTGGAAACATTTACCCAAATCATGGAGAATGCATTTGGTAATCGTTTCCCTATTTTTATGATGTGTGGCTAAAACCTCAATTCTTGGGGTGTGATTATGGGTTGAATTAGCTTATGGGTATTGTTAATTACTAATTTAAATGTTATATCGAAGTGGGTTTAATCACTAGCTATGTTTTAATGTATGAATTGTAGTGGCAAATGCAGTTCTAACTTTGAGTTCTTAGCTTGCTTAAGAGAGAGAGAGGGGTTTTTGAACCAAAGCTTTTGATTAATATGGGTTCAACTCGAGAGAGTGAATCCTAAACCTAATCCTACCCATCTTGCTCGATAGAGAGGATGTATTAAGGTTGTGGGTTGTTCTTATTTGTTGAGCTTGTTGATGTTCGAGAGAAATCATTTGAAACATGATATCTTTTCGAGAGAAAACTATTTCAATCATAGTCTAGCCTACCACTGGTATTTAGCTATCTATTAGTAGTTTCAATTACCCATATAGTGAAATTTGCCTATAATCAATCACATCTCGAGAATTCCTCTATATATTGTTATTTTCTCTTGTTTGATTGTGTTGTATCTGATAATTGCAAACCAACCCCCCCCCCCCCAAATCTAACATTCGTTGCCACCCCTTTAAAATTGTTTCCATGTCTTTTTCGATAATTTCTATTCATATAACTATTTGGACCACCTTGTACTTCATAACTGAATTTGAACACGTACCGCTCCCTGTGGGTTCACTGTCACGACCCAAGCCTAGGGCCTAGACGTGACCGGCGAATGGGGAACCCGAAGGAACCCCAAACAAGCCTCATAGCGTATCTTACACATCATTGGTCGCGGAAGCAATTAAAATGACCATAAGCGATAAGCATAATCAAGGGGGAAATCGGGACTAAGGGAGCAAAAAAAAAAAAAGAAGAAATGATACATAAATACCATAGATGAATCAAGCTCAAACATAATACACAACTTGTCCAACACCACCTCTAAACATAGGTACTTTAGCGGGGGCCAAGACAAACAACTGGGCTCACCCTCATAGTCAAAACATAACTAAAAGGAAAAGTCTTATACATAGCAAAAGATCATAAGCAACGTCCCCGGAATGGAGGACTCACCAATAACCTTGATAGAAAATCGTATTAGCCACGCGGAGGACGAGGGTCAAGCGGTGCTCCGGTCCCTACATGGTGACATCATGTAGGCATAGAGTATGCGTTAGTACGTTTGAATGTACTAAGTATATGGGATGCAATGCAATGCAACAAGGGATGGACATCATAGGCAAAATGCATAATCGTACCCGATAGATAGCATATTAATGAGATGATATGTATAATGATGCTTATATAAAAATCATATTTAGTAGGGCATAGTATATGTGTAGTGAGTGACCATCAATATAGTATTTCCAAGGCCTACCACCCCCTTGGAGAGGCGAAAGAGGTACAAACCCCTCAATGTGGTTACCCGGGCCTACCACCCCCCGAGCTAGGGACCAAGGTACAAACCCCTCGATGTGGTTATACGGGCCTACTACCCCCCGTACTAGGCAACCAAGGTACCAACCCCTCGATACGGTTACCCGGGCCTACAACCCCCCGAGCTAGGCTTGGTCGACTCACAACACTTATATAGAGAAAATCATATACATGTATCCATTTCATCATCATTTCAATGATTATATGACCATCCGACTCATAGGACGTACATTGGACCTTCCATTTCCTAAGAATTCTATAAGTGGGCATTTTATCAAACACATGGTGGGCTACTGTTCATGTAAATAAAATCATGTATTTCAAGAGTACTAAGTCCAACCAATTCCAAAATCCATATAAATCAGCCCACCAACAACATACATATATATAAATCAACCTTCATAATTTGATCATGGAAGCATGAAAACCATAAACATCACATAATAATTCCATTTCATGATAATATGCAAAATAGACCATAATAGGGTGTGTAGTAGTAATTCCATACTTCAAGAGTTCATAAATAACCATAAGGACCCATAAACTTGAAGTAAAAATAGAGGATAAATGGTTGGACTTGTGGAAAGGAAGGTTTCCACAATCAAACCCACATACCTCAACTTTGGAGAATCCTTGATGAAGATTGGAATGGAGAATTGAAGCTTGAAATTGAGTCTTGAATTCGGAATTAGAGCTTGAGATGTTTGAATTTGGTTGAGGATCTTGGTGGAATTTTGGAGAGGGCTTAGAGAGTGTTTTTGAAGTTAAAAAAAATGACTAAGTATGGGACATTTATAAAAAATGTCCCCAACCCGCCTAAAAAAAAAAGCTCACTGGAAATTGCAAATCTGCACAGATAGGTTTTACAAAAATGGTCATAACTCCCTCATCCTAACCCGGAATGAGGTGAAACCAAGTGTGTTGGAAAGCTAACTCAAAGAGCTTTAATTTAATAGGTTGTGGCCCTTCCAGTTCCTTGTGTGCTAAGAGATATGCCCCTTTAAAGTTGACCCTCCAAATCGCATTTTTTGCGATTTTCAAATTTTGATACGGTTGCTCTAAAATTCGGGTTAGACCCATTTCCCACTCAATTTGACCCCCTGAATAAGAATATGAAGTCGAATTTCCAAAATTATGCACGGATTTTGAGATATATGGAAATTACAATTATAGGTGTTTTCGAAGCATATTTTTGGGCATTTTTGGGGTCGTTTCATTCACCCAATCTTTTTGTTAGGTTTTATATTGACTAACGATCATTTGCACCTAGAATTGGATGAGGTGTGCTTGAAATGTTAATCAAAATGGTGCCGCTGCTGGGGAGTGGTGTTGTTTAAAGTTCTTTTATAGAAGTTGAATTATGATCTTTTTGGTTGTAATTGAATCGACTTACTTTAATTTTTTTTTGTTTTGTATTGCTTGTGTTGAACAGAGGAAGAGATGAGCATGAATGGGAGTAATGGTAGCCAAGTGGGCCACAAAGACGATATTGGGAATCGTAATGATGTGAATGACCCAATCCAATTGGGTGGAGTTGGTAAAATACGTCTACCTCTAATTGAAGGGAATGTTGTCATCTATGTCACTAGAACAATGCTACAACTTCTCAAAATGAAAGGTCTATATGGAGGATTGGCTCACGAAGACCCTCATGAGCATATCCAGAACTTCGTGGATGTTTGTGGTTCGTTCTCATTCAAGAATGTATCACAAGAATCAGTCTGTCTTAGGTTGTTCCCATTCTCATTCATGGGTGAGGCTAGCAAATGGTTTGTTGAGTTGTCGAGGGATTCTATCAGCTCTTGTGATGAATTGAAAGCATCATTCAATGTGAGATTATTTCCCCCGTCGAAGATAATGATACTTAGGGATAGTTTCAAGGGTTTCAAATGCTCGGAAGGTGAACTTATCCATGACACATGGCAGAGGTTTAAGAAGTTGGTACTTCAATGTCCAACCCACGAGCTGCCAAATCATATATTGCAACAATACCTGTATAGGAGCCTTGACTCGGTAAACAAAAGGGTTTCTTATCAACTTGTTCCCGAAGGTATAATGCAACAAACCTATGAAGTAGCGTCTCAACTCCTTGATGGAATGACCACGATAAACAGAGCATGGTGTACTCGTGAGGACCAAGTGTCTCCTCTCACTTTTAGAATGACAAAAGAACAGATCGAAAATGATCAAGAGAGGGACCAAAACATATGAATAAGTTTCGGTTGAGATTTTGGACAGACAAGTTCAAAAGTTGAGGAACAAATAAGTTGCATCCGTAAAGGTGTTATGGAAGAATCAAATGGTTGAGCGTGCTACTCGAGAAGCCGAGGTCGATATGATATCCTTATATCCTCTTCTCTTTCCCTCAAATTTTACTCTATCTTGAGGTATTTAGTTCCTCGTGGTGCATTCTTGTAGATTCTTGTGCCTTAGTCATTGTCATGTTTCCATATGCATGCATGTATGTTTTATGAAATGATGTTCTTAGTATTTTTTAACTTGGAGTTGATTTTCCTCTTTGGTTATGTGCATTTATGTGACTTGTTAGATATTTTTCCCCTTACTCTTTTTAATCTACCCATTCGAGGAAGAATGTACCAAGGGCGTGATAACGTTTAAATCTCCTCCTTAAAACCAATTAAAAGGGACATTGCTCATAGAAAAAAAAATACCCAACTAATAGTTGAGGTAGAATCCCAAGAAGTATGGTATATATCGTAGAGAATTCTAACTAGAAATTTGGATTGTAAACTCATTCATTTGTAATAGTAAAAGCAATTGGGTGGATCATTCCACCAATTTAATAAAAAGATTTGGTTATCAATTCTCACAATTAAACTAAGATTTTTAGAGAATTGAAGAGTTAACAATCAATCTAGGGGTGTGGGGATTGGAAATCAATGGCACATAGGGGTAATTGTGCTCTATAGTGATGAACATTCATGAATAGGCTAGGTCATCTTCAATAACGCTAATCATCTTTTGATCTCAAAGCATCTTTACATAGAATTTTCTTTCGATCTCATCTATTTACTATACCAAACAACCAAATATTTTACTCTGCTCTCTATTTCAATGCAGAAGTAGGGCAAACAGATCAAACCCATTACCTTTATCTTCAAGCAAGAGACAAACATCAAACCTAAATTGCTAGTATCAGACTAACTACCAACTCCAATCAATATCATTCGAGCATCTGCAAAGGATCATAAGTAGAAATTAAGTTTGCAACCTTAACCCATAAATTAACCATATGCAAATTAGCCCAAATTCATGTATGAAAGGCAGAAAACAAAGCATAACACAATACCCACTACATTAAATCAATACCCAACCCCATCACAAAAAGCAAAGAAAATATACCTTCTATGATAGTTGTGAGGGGTAACATGAAATTAAGCAATGAAAAGCAAGCCCACTTTGGATTCAACTTCAATTTGTAAAATTCAAGAACAAAGTTGAAAAACCACATAGGGTAGAAAGTGTTCTTCACAAAGCAAATCTCTCTCACTCTCAAAATAAATATTTATAACTCTAACCAAAAGAGTGAACGAAGACTCATATTTGTCTCTCCTTTGAGTTATTTATAGTTTCCCAAATTTTACCCAAAAACTCAGCATGCTACCCTTTGGGCGACATTAGTCGGGCTCAAAGAATTCATTCGATGAATCACCCATCTTGATTCTACTTACCTTATCGTTCACTATGCTTTAGGTGTTTAAAACTCAATCGGCGGGATCATTCAAGTTTGTCTTTCACTTTTGGCGTATTGCCAAGTACCACCTTGATTCACCTTTTGAGCCTTCAATTTTCCTCCTTGCACTGACACTTTTGGCGATGACAGCAAGGTTGCCTCATCCAATCGGCGAGTCACCTTTTGTTTTTGAGTTAGCCGACCTATCACAATACATACAAGTGTTATGCACTGTCACTTTGGGAGAGGTCATGCTCACTAGGTGATCCACCTTTCCTTCTTGGCGATCATCAATGTAAATTTTACACTTCTTTTCAAATTTTTGGCCATTCTTTTAAACATTCATCATTTACTTGTCCATTTGCCTTCGTAACTGCATATCATCAAAATATCATCAGAACAGGAAAATATTAGGCATTGAGGACATTAATTATTGAGCTAAATAGGCCTCAAATGAGTGTAAATCTACCACTCAACAACGGCCTTAATTTAAAATTTTGTTCGTCCTCAATTAAATCAAGAATAAAATTAGCTCAATAAGGGTGTCTACAATGGTATTCAGTAAGAGCTAACATGCATGTGGCATTACAAGATTACTCTCAACAACACGTTACACTCAATAAAGATAAAAAAGAATCAAATGATGACTAGCTGGTACCAAGCTCACTTTAGCTTCTTTTCTAATACAAGACCATGTTTCAATAAATATATTCAAGTGATATCATATCAAGAATGAGTTCATGCTCTCATAAATCAAGTCGGAAAAGAAATAAGAAATCATTGCAAATCTCACTCTCTCAAAAGAGAAATGCAAACTTCATCCCATGGGTTTGCCCATATTTTCCAATCACACAACCTAGTTCATGCAAGATCTCAAGGGTATTTTAGGCTTGTAATGGGTTTGAGGGTTAAGATATGGTCAATTAGGCTCAGGGACTTCATCTTTTCAAAGCATTATTGCAATCATCTTCACCTATTCTCAAGTTCTTTTCATTCTTTTTTTCATTTGAGAACGCAAACTTTGATTTTTCACTCATTTTATTTAGAATCCCTTTTATTTCATTTCCATTTTCCTAATGTTTTCATCACCGTACTCTTTTTTTTTTTATAAGGAGGGGTTCCTTTTTTTTTTGTAACAACTCCAAAGTTGAGTCTCATTTCATCTTTCTTTACCCTTCACTTGACTTTCATTCCTCTTTCCTTTCCACACCCTCAACTTATGCTTTTGGCCTAAGTTGGCTATTCAAATATAGCAATGCTTCAAAAGGATTTTGGGTGAGAAGGTAGGAATAACAAGAGGTTTTAGTTTGGTTTATTGATCAAATGGTTTAGTCTTACATTGTGCAAAAATGGATGCACACCCTTACGAGGTAGTCACAAAGGATTATGAAAATTTTGGTTCCCACTTAGAATTGTTGCCCAAGATCACGCCTTACATTTACCACAGTTTCGACCACTAGTCTAACAAGGGAAATTCTAGGATTCCACACACATGCTTCCAATTAAGACGTCACCACATATGGCACTTTGAAATACACTATTTAGCACAACCCGAAAAGGTCAAAAGTGTACATATGTGTTCATTATAAGGCTCACATTAAAATGCAGCTAGTCAACAAGAGATTTAAAAATATTGTTCAAAACCGCAACCACATCAATTTCATTCTCTCAACACCAACACTATACACCATACACATCATGAGTACTATTCAAGACATCGATATTGAATACAATCGATCCTCGAATCATTATCAATGAAAATAAAAGCATTTCACAATTTTCAAAACTCATGTGGTGTTGGAAAATTGAGAGAAAACAAAAAGGGAAAAGACTTTAATATCAACAGAAGTAAAATAATACAATCATCCACAACTAAAAACTAACAAAATACAAAGTAAAAGGGGAATATTGGATCAAAAGACCTCACCTCACTAAAAATAAATGTATAGTATCCTCTATGAAAATATAATAAAGTATGGGAGGCAGAGTGAAAAGGTGCCTATGACATGATAAGCATGTGGAGCACTCTCATCTGGAGTCTCAGGAAGAGAAGCATCACCTGGGGCATTAGTGCCTGATAATAATATCACTGGAGAGTGGAGTCTGAAGAGACTCCACTAGTGCCACTCTAGGGTGGCCTGAACAATCACATTCTCAATCTACTGCATATATGTGAGTGCATATGTTATCCCTTGCTCATCCTCCTCACACCTCAAATCCTCCTCATCTGTCTCCTCGGCCCACTCATCTCTCAGCATCCACATTAACATCATCAAAACTCGTAGCCTTCTTAGGCTGCACACAAGAAGTAGGCTTATAGCATGACATCATCGGTGGCCTAGAGGCTAAGGAAACTGGTAGGGGAACCTTCCCTCATATCATAGAGAGCTTTATAGATTACAATGAGCCAAATCTGCTCATAAAGTAACAAGCTCACCCCTTATGGTGTCTAGTGCACCGAAACTACCCACGACCTTCTCTTAGGCCCTAATCCTGTAGTGAGGCTTTTCAGCCTCACTATATGGTCCTCAACTAACCCCTCACACCTAGTCACCATGTCCCTCAAATGGGATAAGGCTCGCTCAATAACTCTATAAATCAACCTGAGCAAGTCCTTCTCAACCCTCGCGGCTCTAACATCCAACAATTTGGTATGACTACCCATTTGATATCAGGATTTGGGCCAAGGCGGGACAGGTAGTAGGAGAGGGGGTAGGCACATCAGCATCAACAACAAAAGAACAAGCAGGAGAAACAGAAAAAGAAGGTGCAACATGAGAGGAAGGTATATCTGCTCCACAAAAGAAGCAGGTGTGATGGCCTCATATGATAGAATCTTTCAATCAACTACATCCGTAGAGTCTGGTAATGGCAGCTTCCTTTGAGCCCCATCATCCCGTAAATAATCAGACTCAATCTGGCTGATATTGTTAGAGGAGACTGGGGTGATCTGTACATTTGTAGTCCCCCTAAAGAGAACTCCTGCTTTTTCACAAAGTTGGGTAATCGAGATCGGGAATAGAAGAGAGGTCTGCTTTTTCAGGCCCTCATTCACCTCTACTCTATAATTATGGTTTCGACAATAAATTCAATTTGGTCAATGATACACCCCACCAGTACTGCTTTTGGAAGCCGTAGGATGGAGTCATTTTGAGATGACATTATGTTGCTACTAACGAATCCAAACCAATAATGACCTACACATTCATATCTTTCTTTTCAATTTGTGCCCCTTCCGCTATTCGTAGAGGAGACAAATCTTCAATTAGTGGTGGTAGTCACTCTTTGTGGGAATCTAAATTGAATTTCATTCGAAGATGGAATCTATTGGGTGAGTTACTTTTGGTACCAAAAACCTCATTTATCACACTAGCATCACAAGGTACTTTTTTTCCACGTACCTTCACTCCCTCTAGGGGTTTCCTGATTGTACCCTTTCTCTTTTTAGGCAGGGCTTTGGCATAAGCGTCGTAGAATTCCCTGACCCACTTCGGTGCATATGGTTGTCTGAGCTTCATGAATTATTGAAATATAACAAAACTTAATCGTCTCCCATATAGTCGGGTAGTCGCTCATCACCCCATCAAGTGAGAGCCTTCACTCTTTGAGAATTGTTCTTTTCCCTTCTTGTTTTAGCCTATTTAAGGCCCTTGGAGCTATGATCGAGAGAACACGAGAAGCAAGGGTTGAATCCTATGAAGGCAATACTAGATTGGAGTGAACATTGATTTGTTTCTTGGCAATGTGCTTCTTGGGATTTTTACATTCACTTGTTGTTGTATGCGGAGTAGCTTGTTGAGTACGAGGAGCCTCATAAGGCTCATTAATATATATACCCCTTTGTATTTTCAGAGGATGGGGAGGGAGAGAGTCTCTACCGGACTTGGTTTTTTATGTCACCACATGTTTTCTCTTTGTTCTAGTCATGTTATGCAAAGCACACACATTCAAACATAGAAGCGGTGAGGTTAGTTGAAATCAAACTCATTCGGAATCACAATTCAAAAATTACCCTATGGATCGCCTAATGGGAAGGAGTATTACCCAACAGGGTAGGCGAGCTCTGGTGAGCTCGCTGAAATGGACAGTGGAAATTATTAAGGGAGCCACGCACAAAGGGAAGAGTCAATTCCAAATCGTTCGATTCGCTGAGTTAGTTTCAGCGGGCTAAGACAAGCCCGCCAAAACTAACAATGTAAAATGAAAAGAAATAGGCCTCTAGGGTGATGTTCGCTCCTACTCGTTGATTTTCCAAGTTTTTTCGGTGAACTAAGACAAGTCTGCCTAATGGGATAGTACCCAAGGTAGCATATCCAATCTAGAAGGCGAGCTAGGGCTTACTAGGAGATTTACCTAACCTCTTGGTGAGCAAAAACAAGTCTACTGAATTGTCACAACCCAACCCACCGGGCTGTGTGGGCACCTACTCTAACACCTAAGTAGGAGAACCCTCATATCCTAATAGTTAAAACATGCGGAAGATAAATGAGAAAACAAGGTTTATAAATAAGAACTTTTTAGAACAATTCTGGTTAAAACTTGCAAAGAAATTAACACGCCCAAGGATCTAGTCTAAACAGGTACAAGAGCAACTAGGAGTACAAAGTAGACATAATAATAAATGACATAGCTCCAACCATGCGGAAGCAAAATAGAAGTTGCTGGAGATTTCTTCGTCTTCACCGAACGCAACATCACCGACCCTGCATCCTGACTATGCCCCAAAAAGCATAGCAAGAGTAGTATAAGTACAAACCACACGTACTGGTAGGCATCATCGATCTACTCGACACCTACTGCATAACATAAGAACTCAACTAGTAAGAATATGCAATAAACCACGCGCTTCTCTACCTATACCCTCTCTCGAATATCTTAGGATTACACTAGTACCCTTACTACTAACAACCTTGTCAGTCAACCTACTTACTAGGTTCATGATCATAACCTAACCATCTAACGCATAAAAGAGTCCACGAATACAAATACAAGCATTCAGACTAACCACCCACGACATACCCTTACTTTCCAAGGTGAAATCTACCTAAGTATTCACATCACGTACACTACCTCCACTTCCCACCCTTGCAACATACGGACAACCCTTGTCTCACAACATTAACACTCTTGAACCCTTGGCCCTTCCAGTTTCATTCAATAACAAGATACATAACGGGTTAAATCAACATAGGAGAACAACCATAGATGGGTCATCATAATAATTTACGATTCTAAGAAAACAACATCAAAGATCACTTACGAACAACGTGCAACTTCACCATTACAAGATATACAATTATGTCAAGTCATTGGTCCTCTCAAGGGACCCAAATCCAAACTGTTAGCATATCAGAACGTGGTACCTGATCAAATGATTATGCCGGAACGTGGAAATCGATCCCATGATTATGCCGGAACGTGGCAACTGATCCAAGTTAGTGTGTCGGAACGCAACACCCGATCCATTCAATAAGCCACAATTACAATCACAAGTATATTCTCAAAATCATACAATGAAGTCATAATTCATGACATACCGCATTCAATTATTTTCATATACGATTAGTGTAATCCATAACACACTATTTGGATACATACATGCATTATAACGAAGAAAGAACGAACATATATCACACGATCATGAAATCACAACCATCACCTATGAAATATTCATCAACATCTATCACTTAAATACCAACTCAACTATTCTCAGCCCTAGTTCATCATCTAAGGCCTATTCTTATTATTTAATCATCGTTTGTTCTGTGCACAAAGGCCTACGCATGAATCCTACCATTGATTATCATTATACTACGCAATGGGCACATATTTATAACTACTCAATTAATAAAACCTAGCCTACCTGGGCGCCAAACAGCTGCACAGAGTTTTTGACTTTGATTCTTATTTTCGGACCTCGTCACGGTGATCTTGATCGGAATTTTGCAATACATCTATCTCTTTACGCTAGAAATCTCTTTCTCCTTCCTCCTCAAGCTTAGAGAAACTTTTTAGGGGTTTCTAGGGTGGTTTAAGTCTAAATTAGGTATTTTAGGAAGAAGGAGAAATTAAGATTTCGCGTTATTTACATTATGTCTCACCTATCCCGCTCTGGCGCCAACTTACCCCACCATGGCGCCACCACCCTAGCGGCATCTAGCTCGCTCTAGCGGGACAGTGGTCCAGTAAATTCCCAAAGTTTGTTTTTCCTAAACAACGACGGTTCGGGTCATTACAACCGAGTATGAGATTTTCAGCCAGTGCCGAATTTTTAAACTAAACCCAACATATGCAACAAAAATTAGTTCCCCAACATCATTACAACCCATTTATATGGTTATATACCCATGGATACTTAGACTGCCATCCATATATTGCAAAGTATTACTCAAGTTGACGACTTGCCCTTAAGAAAGTTGTCACTCTGTCTATCATTGGTAAAAATCATGTAATTGGGTCAACAATCGGTTAATCAAACTTCACCCACATCAAATTAAACCTAGATCCATCAAATTCAGAAGTTTAATTTCATATTTAATTAACACATTCAAGCTAAGCAAGTTCTAGGAAAAAACGAGCACACTCAATTCATGGGTATAGTTCAATACGATCATTTTAGAGCTACCCAATGAAATCAAACAATTTCATGCATCAAATTGCTTCAAGACCATATAAAAATATGATTTAAAGCTTAAAATGCACAATGAAAATAAAAAACCAACATCAATATGAAGCAAAATATGAGAATGATAGGATAATAGGGCTAGGTCGACTGCTATAGCAAGCAAATGCACTCCATGTACTTATAAATCACAAACTAAAGACTCAGAATAACTCAAACAAGGCATTTCAAGAGAGAGGAAAGAAAATGGCTCAAGGATTTCAAAGGGTTTTCTTTTTTAATTTTAAAAGTCCATTGGGCTTTTTATATCAAGCTCACTCGGCGATCACAACTAACATCGTCGAACGTGTTTGGTTAATTTCCGATTAGAGCTAAAGCTTATCGAACATGCCTGAACGAATACCAAACCAGAAGGCTGATTTAGTGGACTCTATAGACTCCACATAGTGTACTTCGACAGATCGATGTTTGAAGCTCAGATTGCCGAAATTGACAGTATATTTTTCCACATTTTCTAGCCTAAAGGTAAAAAAGAATGAGTCCGCACAATTCCTTCTGCAGATCTCCGATGTGGTGTTGGCATCACCCAATGTTCCTTTTTCAACCCTTATACTTCTTTTGAACCAGAACTCATAACACACATTATTAAAAGCAATAAAAACAAAAGTAAAGACTTGGGTTGCCTCCTAAGAAATGCCTTATTCAACGTCATGGCACAAAATAGTTCTCATTTTCTCAACATTCATTTTTGGATTTGGGATGGTATCACTAGGCAATATTCCCTTTTGCTTTGCATTGAGATGAGCGGAGATCTGGCACAATTGGGTTTCCAGTTACGTGAAAGATACCGAATGAGAGGTCACCGTTTGAGAAAGTGGCGAAGTGATTTCTCAACTCCTTCAATACTTTGACGGACCCTTCAACCTTGTTAAAGATCCTTGTTTCGTTTTCCTTTCTGAAGCAGTTAGGTCTTTTGGTTGTTGATGATCATGAGGAGGCACATATCTATCTTTGTAAGCCTCTCTATCTCTCCAATTTCCACCTCGTTAATACTTCCAACCATTATCTTGATCCTTGTTCCAATCTTGGCCCACCTTATCGTTGATAATTTGGATGAGAACCCCCCATTTGGTATCCCAAATATTGCACTTCTTCAATGTATAATGCCTCAAATTTGACATCATCCGGGAACTTCCCACTATTAGTTCCAACCGCATCCGCCGATTTAAGTCCACCTCCCAAGACATATTTAGACAACAAATCGAGTTGGGTCACCACTTTGTCTATGCTTTCATCTCGTTCATTGTCCTTATCAATTTGTTGTTATCTCACACTCAGTTGTTAGAGTAGAAACTTGGTCTTCTCTAACATTCCATGCTCGGTTAACTTTAGTCATGTCATCTAGCAATAAAGTAGCCACATCATATGGTTGTCTCATTAATCCTCTTTGGACTAACTGATCACCCACACCTTTATTGACAGAAAAGACTACAATAAAAGTATTGCATCAGTAAATTATCCGAAACACCATGTGTTGGACACTGCAAAAGTAGTTTCTTGAACCTTGGCCAAGTCTCATGTAGAGATTCACCTCCAATGCGCTTGAAATTTTGGATCTCGGTTCAAAGTTTAACTATATTCTAGGGTGGAAAGAATCTCTCCAAGAAAGCATCATTCATCTCCTCTCACAAAGTGATAGAATCATTTGACAATTCTGCCGACCATTCTGTAGCTTCACTCGTTAAGGAGAACTAGAATAACCTCAAC
Source organism: Solanum stenotomum (assembly GCF_019186545.1). Lineage (NCBI taxonomy): Eukaryota > Viridiplantae > Streptophyta > Magnoliopsida > Solanales > Solanaceae > Solanum > Solanum stenotomum. Next base: position 47,100,104 of record NC_064285.1, on the reverse strand, counting down.
CTTACATACTCTTGAGAGATGTTCGTGATCATAATTGTACACCTACCTTCACAAAATTTCTAAGGTGTTCATGGGGATCCTCATGAGCGAGACCCCCAAAATTTCCCTTTAGTTGGAGCAATTATAGCATTGTTCCCATTATATGATACACAGCCCTCCTGGCTGTAGAAGACATCTGAATAGCTGCGGTGGTTTGAATAATATTCACATGCATATCATTCAAATAACCCATGTTGTCGTTTTGACCATAGTGACTATTGTTGACACTACCATGGTCACTCATTATATCAAACTTGCAACTCCGCCAAGAATAACACAAAACAATAATTTACAGCAACTAAACAAATTTACAAACTAATTTCTCAAATAGAATTCTCAACAACCAATCCCCGGCAGCGGTGCCCTTTTTGATAACGCTCAAATGTCCTCCTTAAAACCAACTAAAAGGGACAACAGTGGTAGTCAATAAGAATACCCAACTAAGAGTCAGGGTCGAACACCACAGAGAATGGTATATCAAAGAGAAATCTATCAAGAAATTTGGATTGTAAACTCATTCATTTGTAATCATAAAAACAAGTGGGTAGATGATTCCACCAATTTAGAAAAATATTTGGTTATCAGTTATCACAATTAAACTAACATTTCGGAGAATTCAAGAGTTAGCCAGCAATCTAAGGGTGTGGGGATTGGAAATCGATGTCACATAGGGGTCATTGTGTTGCTCTATAGTGATGAACATTCATGAATAGGCTAGGTCATCTTCAGTGACGCTAATCATCTTTTGATATCAAAGCATTGTTGCATAGAATCTCTTTTCGGTTTCATATATGTACTATACAAAACAACTGAATACCTCACTCTACTCTCTTTTTCGATGCAAATGTATCGAAAATTGATCCAAACCATAACCTCTATTTAAAAGCAAGTTACAGACATCAAACCTAAATTGCTAGTATCAAACTAATTACCCACTCCATTCAATCTCTTTCGAGCATCAACCGAAGATCGAAAGTAGGAATTAAGTTTACAACCTTAACCCATAAATTAACCCAATGCTAATTTCCCAAATTCATGTATTAACAACAACAAAATAGAGCAAAACTCAATACCCACTACATTAAATCAACACCCAACCCGATAATTGCACCCTAGATCTTGGGGTTATAGCCACCCATAACAAAAAGCAAAGAAAAAATACCTTCCAAGAAAGAAGTCATGGGTAACATGAAATTAAGTAATTACAAGAAAACCCATTTTGGATTCAACTTAAATTTTTACAATTCAAGAACAAAGTTCAAAAACCCCAAAAGCTAGAAAGTGTTCTTCATAAAATAAAATGTTTCTCTCTCACTCTCAAAACTAAATATTCATATCTCTCACCAAAAGTGTGCTTGAAGACTCCTATTTCACTCTCCTTTGGGCTATTTATAGATTCCTAAAATTTTTCCCAAACACTCAGCATGCTACCCTTTGGACGACGTTAGTCGAGCTCACCGAATTCATTCGGCGAATCACCAATCATGCTTCAGCTCACTTCTCTTGCTCTAGGATTTATGTGTTTGAACCTCAGTTTGCAGGTTTATTCAACTATTCCTTTCACATATGGCATACCACGTAGTACCACCATGGTTTGCCTTTCGATCCATCAATTTTCCTCCTTGCACTGTCACTTTAGGCGATGGTCAGCAAGGTTGCCTTTCCCAATCGATGAGTCGTCTTTTCTTTTGGAGTTCACTGACCTGTCTCGATACATAAAAGTATTATGCGCTGTCACTTTAGGTGAGGTCATTCTCACTAGGTGATCCGCCTTTCTTTCTTGGCGATCATAAATGTAAATTTTACAATTTTTTTCACACTTTTGGCCATTCTTTCAAACATTCATCCCTGCCTTGTCCATTTTCCTTCATAACTGCGAATCAACAAAATATCATTAGAAAAGGACAAAATTAGAAATTGAGGACACTAATTATTAAGCTAAATAAGCCTTAAATGATTGCAAATCTGACACTCATCAGGGGATATTGCTACACCACATATTTTGGAAAAGGAAAAGATAGCATTTTTAGCCATTGTTTGTGTTCTACGGGTCCAGCCTACGGTCCGTAGAAGTTTCTATGGACCATAGAAGGCATCTGTAGAAAGTGAGTTGAATTTTTGGGAAAATCAAGTTTCTATATCTTAGTCTATGATTGACCAGGACGGTCCATCAAATCTTCTATGGGTCATAAATAGGTATTGTAGAAAGATTCAGGACTTAGTAAAATTTTAGGGTCAAAGTTGAGTTCTACGATTGGGGTCTATGTACCATAGAAGGTTCTGCATACCGTAGACCAGTCTCGTCAAAGTTGGCTTGAATTCAGGGCTCCAATTGTTGGTCTACGATTGACCAGTATAGTTTGTAGGTCAGATCATTAGACCAGTCTGACATTTAATTTTTCATGGGTTTTTTTTATCTTTTCCCTATGTGTTTAATACCTAACTATGTTGTTTTGACCCTATTATAAGCCCTATATAAATATTTTAAGTCCTAAACCTACCTATTCTAAAATTATTCTCCTAATTCAAAAAATTTCTCCAAGTCCACNNNCCCCCCCCCCCCCCCAAATTTCTCTCTTAACAAAGGAGGAAGAAGCTAGAGTTTCACTTCAAGGTCTCCAATTCACCATAGGTTTTGGGATTTGATAATCAAGGTATGTTAATATTCACCAATGGAGTCTTTTCCTCCATTGGGTCCCCAAAGTCCCAGCTCTACATGTTCAACTCTCAATTCAAATTTATAGTTTTATTCAATTTTCATGTGTTCTTCTAAATTATGATTCAATTGGCTATTTTCTATCTTCTAATTCATGAATTTAAGTAATTACATGATTTTGAGTTGAATTCATATGAACTCATGCATGGTCCATGATTTTTGACTATGAACACATGATGAACCCTATGAACTATGAAATGTGAATATATTAAGATATTCACGTTTCACTAGAAATTCGTTGATTACATGGGAATTTTTCTGGGGATTGTATACGAAAATCCGCAGGAAACTGACTGCAAATTTTCCTACAAAAAAGAATTCAAAGGTAAAACCTTCATACGTAATTATCTCCTATGAATTGTAAAATCCCCAAGTAATTTACCTAGGGATTTAAATTTCACAGATAAATTACTTGCGAATTTTCTTGCAAAAAGTACGATAATTTTCATACAATATTTTCGCAAGTAAAGCCCCATGAATATATTCTAATAATTTTTAAAATTTATTTTAAACAATATTTATTATTATCTCCTAATTTTTATTAATTAATTAATTATCCTACTATTATCTTCTAATTAATTAATTATCCTATTCTTGATGTCTAAGTCATACAACACCACTACCCACTTCCTAATTAATTAATTGTCCCTGTTTTCATTACACAATGATTACTACCATATGCCCACCTCATACCCATTTGATCCTTAAATTTTACTTTGATAATGTTGTCAGTCGCAAGTCGCAACATCATATTTCTACATGAAAATTCGTTGAAAATTTCTACGAAAATAATCCCCAAGTAAATTTTGCAGGTAATTTGTAGTTTTCTAGTAGTGATTTATGATATTGTAGTATATGACTTTAGGATACTTTTAGATGAAATTATCAATGAGATGGTGAAAGGTTTTCTCACATAAGGATTCATAATGTTGAAAGATTTTCTTTACTAAGTTGAATCAATATTTAAGGAGCTATTCTAAATGACGTTAGCTTGGATTGGTTGCTTAATTGTATCTTTCCATGGATGATGATATGAATATGATTAATGAATATCCCGTGAGATTTCACTTAGCACCAGGAGGATATTGAGATGGAGGCTCTCTCGTTAGTAGAGGCTGGGTCTCTAGTAGCAATCTCTATATCTCTAACTACGTGCCCCAGTAGGATGTCTTAGCTAGTGGATCCATGTAAGCTAGAAGTTTATGGTCTTAACCTTGGAAAGTAGGACATATCTTTTAGGTATGAGATAGACAGCAAATTCCATGTTTTAGCTCACACAGTCTATGTCGGTTAATGGTAAACATCTCATAGTAATGAACTAGATTACTTCTGAGTATCTTACAAAGTGTTTTAATATGTTAAGACTGCATTGACCATGATTATAACTTTTGTTTTTTTATCATTGCATGTCATGTAAAGTCCTTTTAGCATGATTTCATATCATTTACGCATTGCTATCATACTTAGTACATTTCATGTACTAATGTATATTTATGCCTACATTGTTTCACTAATGTAGGGTCCAATGCTCTTACCTCACATACTTGTGGCTAGTTGATCTCCCTTATTTATTCAAAGATTGGTGAGTTCTCATGTTCCGAGGACCAAGATACTTTTATAGCTTTTCTTAAATTCAGTTTTCAGACATGGTATATGAGTTACATCCCAACCACTTCTAATGTATTATATTATGTGGCTTATTGAGACTATGTTAGACTTCCACTTTGTCAAATTCTTTTATAATATAAGAATACTTCTTTGAAATCTTTATTTCAATTGTCGTGTATGATGTATGCTAAGTGGCTTTTGTAGGACCTTTCGGGGTTCTATGTGCCATGTTACACCTAGGGTATTCTTTGGGTCGTGATAATGGATGCATGACATGGAAAGATACGTGTAAGCACAAATTAAAAGAAACTTTTATAGAATTGAATTCTTTCGCACGAACAAGAGTAGGAAGAAAAGATATAATTCCTCATATCTTGTAGCTTCCCTAGATGTGGCGCGTTTCACACCAATAAGAAGGACTCTACTAGACAAGGCTTCATAAACAACCTAGGTGTAACACCCCAACAAATTTTGAGCTAAGACTCGAACCATTCTTCATTGTGAGTAAGATTTTACAAGGAATTTAAATTTTTCTTAAGTTTTAGGGGTCACTAGATGTAGCACCTCGAGTTCCAAAAAGAACTAAAGAGAATTCCTTCAAGTCATTGCTAGGTTCTTTTAAATTTTGAGTCAACTTCACAAACGATCATAACTTTCTGTACATGATGAGTTAGGAGACCCACAAGATATTCAAATGAAAGATCGATGAGTCCTCTTTCCAACGCCACCGAGTTTGCTAATTTTCAAGATCGTATGAGGGAGATATTCCCTTTTGAAGTCAGACTGTCTATTTAAGGAAAGTTACCCAAAAATAGAAGGGGTATTTTGGTCTTTTCCTTACCCCCACTTATTCTAAACGTGAATTACACCAAATTAAGGGTCTAAACTGTTTAGAATCAGTGACATTCATCCCCAAAAGTGTTTAGGGTTTTATAGAGAAGATTCAAGAGGAGAAAAAGTTCAAAGTTGAGCGTTCATTCAAGAAATTCAAGATTTCGCCTAGAACCTAGTTCTTTGAGGTATGCAAGCTTCCATAGTGTTGGGTTTGTTCACCCGCACGCCAATTATGAGTTTCTTTTGCGAATCTATCCATAAATATTGAACAATTCAATTTCTTGATGAGTTCTTCATAAGTGTTCTTGAAGTTTCCTTATTGATTAAGTTTTGATGTAATATTCTACTTGGGTCAACTTCAAACGACCATATCTCTTAGAATATAGAGAGCTACGTGGCCCATAACCTATCAAATTAAAGGTATGTGAATCTACTTTCCAACGCCACCAATTTAGCATCAATCGATTTTCTCAGTAAAAAGTTATTACTATTTTAGTAACTTGATACAGTGTTGTTACTAATTAGACGACGGGAAAACATTAAAAAGGGTTGTTTTTGTCTTTTTACCTCCAAGAAAACCCTAAACAAACTTCTTGACTAATAAAAGGCTCAAAACAATCATATTTTCATTATTTAGTCCATCATTCTCTTTTCTCTCAAACTCTAGGGCAAAACCCTAAGGAAAAATCAAAGTAGAAGACTTCATTCAAGATTTTTTTTCAATTTTTTTTCAAGATTCTTCTTCAAGGTAAGTCTTTCTCAAAGAACTCCATTCTTTTCAACTCAAATTCCTCCATACAATTAGGAATCACTAATGAAAATCATAATTCTTGGATATAGAGATTTCAAGAAACTAATTCAAGAATCTCAAGAAAGGTTTTCTTGATCGTTTACCTTCAAGCTAGGGTTTCAAGGCTTCTAATCAAGTTTTTCTTCAAGATTCTTCAAGAACCTTATTCTTCCAGGTATGTAAGGCTATCATAGTGTTGGACTAGTTCGTCCTCACGCCCTACATCTTCTTTTAAATCAGTAAAAGGGAATCTAGGATTCTACCCCTAGATTTGAGTATTCTTGAGATAAGTTGATTTGAGTGCTTGAGTTCATGGTTCTTTTAAAAATTATATTCCTAATTATTGAGTTTGTATATTTTTATTGAGATCCTTGAGTTGATTTGTTCATGTCTATAATTTAGCATGAACCTTATTTTGAGTTATAAATCTCGAGAAGTTTTTCAAAGCCAACACTTGAGTTTTAAACTGAATTTTGAGGAAGTAAATATGAGAATGAGAAGAGTCTTATACATGAGTTCCATATTGATATTTAGACCCTTGATTCGAGTCGTTCATGTCCATAAATTCTGCATGAACTCCATCAGTTGAGTATCTTCAAGTTCTAAGTCTTAAGTATTGAAATCCTAATCATTTTGGGATTATATTCCAAATCATGGGGCTACTACATGTTACCCATGAAGGTCCTTCAGTTGAGTAGCTCATGCCCATAATTCCTCATGAACCCTATGATTCAAGCATTCTTGAGATGAGAGGTGTCATTGAGTCCTTGAGTTGAGTAGTTCATGCCTATAATTCTGCATGAACCCTCCGAGTCGAGCATTCTTGAGATGAGTAGTATCATTGACTCCTTGGGTTCTAGAGTTGTTAAGTACCAAGTATTTAGTTCTATGCATGGTTATTGAAAACCTTGAATTGAGTCGTTCACGTCCATAATTCGGCATGAACCCTATTTTAAGAAGTCTTTTTACAATTTTTTTTAAAACTTGTTTTAAAGACTTGAGCACTGAGTTGAGGAAGAGTAAAGCTGAGTTCATTTTATTAAAAATGATATATGGTAACTAAGTATTTCCAAGAGTAAATATTTTTACATTTAAGATGAGAGGAAACTACGATTTCCAAAAGAGTTTTGAGCAGTTTGAGTACCATCTCTTTTAAGAGAAAGATTTTTGAGTAATAATCTCAAAACACAGAAAGAGTTATGTTTTTAAACATATGAGATAGTATATTTTGGGAGTAGTATTGAGCATCAATATGGGGGAGAGTTCATACAACTCATAGCCCCAATAAACCATGTAGCCAATATGGTTAGAAAGAATCATACTTTTTAGATGATTTATTAATGTTTTTAGCATAGACTAGTGGATCCAGTTAGTAGTAGGTTCTATACCCCGGCAAAGTATAGGACAGTTTTGGCAGCGTGGGCGAGACTTTGTATCATCATAGTTCATAGTGATGGTTGTTGGTTAGAGACTCTCCCCCAGAGTTATATTGTATTTTTATATACAAATTAAGTTATTATTGTATTCTTCAATACAATTGAGTTATTATCTACTTTTTAAAAGTTTTCCATATATTGCATCATTTATTGTTCCTTTATCCTTGAGTATCTTAAGTTGAGTACCTTTGAGTTGAGTTGAGTATCTTATTCTTGAGTTGAGTTTAGTTGAGTAAGTTGAGAACATGTAAGTATGTTTCCTTTTTATCAAGTTCAAGCTTATGTTTATGCTTTAGAATTCCCTTTACATGCTCGTACATTCCATGTACTGAGCCATTTGTCCTTCATTGTTTCATGATGCATATACATGTATTAAGGATCATCAACAGGTGTTTCGTTGAGATCATGTGATATTCCTTTTGGTGAGCCCTTCTTATATTTCGGAGGACTTTACCTTTACCTTACAGTTTGTAGTTTTGAGATGTCGTGGGTCTTGTCCCGATATCTTTTTATAATAGTAGAGGCTTCATAGATAGACAAAGTTGAGGAGTTTCTGTATTTACTTTTGTTTTGAGTATTGTACTGACTTTTAAAAAAAGGTTGAGTATTTGAGTTCAATGAAATTTAAATCAATTTTTAAGCTTTTGTATGCTTGAGTTAGTCTTCTGCTTGTAGACAGCCAGGATGAGGGTTCGTTTGGCGACCAACAATGGTACTCGAGTGCCGGCCACGTCCAGGGTGTAGGCACGGGTCGTGACACTAGGACACTTGAACTATGTGCTCCGATACCAATTTTATCATTCCCCGAGCATGCACCCTAGATGTGGCCGACACTCGAGAACCATTATTGATCTCCAAGTGAATCCTTGATCTGGTTGAATACTTAGTGGAAAACTAACTCAGTGGTAGACTAACTCAAGAAAATTGAAGCTTTAAAATAAAATATAAATTTAAAAAGTCTCAAAACTCAAACTATCTAAAAATAGTAAACTGAAAACTATTTGAAAATACTGTGAAAACAATAATATTTTTTCAAAATATTTCAAAGGAAATATTGAAAGAAACTCAACACTAACTATCTATAAAGCCTCTATAGTTCAATATGAATGTCGGGAAAAGACCCATGACACCTTAAAACTACTAAACTAAAGACAAAAGTGGAGTCCTCCAAAATGCAATGAAGGCTCACCAAAGCTAGCAACAAGTGCAAAGTTATATCAACGGAGCGCTTTCTGAAGATTTTGAACACCTGAATCTGCATCATGAAAAGATATAGGTTGAATGAAATCGGTACATTGAATATATGAGTATGTAATATAGTTGAGGAAAATAAATAAATAAATAAACTGAAGAAGATGAAGCATGATACTCAACTGAATGTAAAGCATAAGTGGAGATAAAATCGTTTAAAAGTTTTACAAATAAGTATGCTAAGTCAATGAACTGTACATATATACATATGATAATGAAATACTCTTTACTTTATGTAGGAGATTCTCTAACTGAAAACCATCACTATGAGCTTCATGATGATACAACGTCTTGCCCACACTCTTAGAAATTGTCATATACCTTGTCGGGATATAGAATATACTCAACTCATGGATTAATATAATAGGCCTTCTCAAAGGCAGTGAAAAGTCAACCGAATGTTGATATGATCCTATCCTACGCTGGCTAAGTGGTTTATGGGGAATGTGAGTTATTTGAACTCTTTTCCATATCGGTGTTCAATACTACTCCCAAAAATATATATGTATAGCTCAATGCTCATTATAAAAATACTCTCTGGTTAAGATAAGTTCTTAAAAGGACATCTTTAAGAGGTAACTACTTTGTACTAAATCTTTTTGAAAACTCGTTACTTTTCTTAAATTAATAATATTTCTCTTTATATAAATGAAACATATGGGAATCATATAGCTCCCTTAAACTTTTCTCAAAATTAGGCATAAACTTTACACTTGAACTAGCTTTTAACTTCTCAAAATTTATTTATGAAACAAATGCTTGTTCAAAAGATTCTCAGTCAAAACTCATAAATTAGGGTTCATGTGGAATACAAACATGAACAACAACTCAATGATCTCAACGTATAATATATAAAACTCATGATCAAGGATTCATAACTCAAGCTCAACAACATAACTCATATCAAGAATCCTTGAAACTAAGGGTATAATCCTAGATTAACTTATACTGGAAGGATTGAGCTGTAGGGTGTGAGGACGAACTAGTCCAACACTATGATTAGAGTTACATACCCGAAAGAATACAGTTCTTGGAAAAACTTAAAGACCACTTGAAAACCCTAGTTTTCTCCTCTTTGATCCTTGTTCTAAGACTTGGAAGTGTTAATGAGAGTAATAGGGTCGATTAATACTATTTAGAACCTAATTTAGGTGTAAAAAGGTCAATGTCTATGCTTAAAAGACTGAACTACCCCTCTTAAAAAGCTGTCAAAAACTTTCCATGACGCCATATACAGTTCGTGGTTTGTTCTAGGGATAGTAGATCACATCCATGAAATTCATAATAGATTTTAAGGCTCAAAATCTCAACAGGTCAAAACTATGACCCATAGAGGTTTCTATAGACCATAGATCCAACCCATATAATTCATACTGAATTTTAAGGCTCAAAAGTTCATTCTACGGGTATAAACTATAGCTCATAGAAGTTTCTACCACCCGTAGATGGATTTTAGGAATTTGACCCCAAATTTTGACTTTTTGAAAATTTTCCACGATTTGATAGTATGGGTTGTAGAAACTTCTATGGCATGTGGAAGGAATTCATAGGAACTGACTCAGGAAACTCTAATGTGGTAGTCTCTGATAAAATGGTCATAACTTTATACTCTGAACTCAAAATAAGCCAAACTTGATGGATTTTGAAAGAGAACTCATGGTTCTTCATTTTGATAGGTCATGGATAACCTAACTCATTGTGTTTTGAAAGATATGACTGTTTGATGTTGACCTAAGTAGAATCTTATATCAAAACTTAATCAGTAAGGAAGCTTTCAACTTAACTTTCTGCGAGGGGATTCTTGTGACCTTAATTCATGTTCAAATTTATTCTCATACTAAATAATTTACCTTAACACATAAGAGCAATTTAATAATCACCCGATATGACCTTATACGCAAATAAAGAATGGTTCAGGTTTTACCTTTAAAAGTTTTGGGGTATTACAAAATACCAGTATAGTTGGCAACTAGTAACTAACATGGGTCGGCAGAGCTCGAGATCACAAAAGCACAATAAGATACAAGTAAAATGGAATGTAAGGTAGTAGAAGCAAGCAATAATAGTAATGTAATCATAAATCATATCAAGAAAATTTAAAGAGGATACCAAAGTAATTTAAGCAATCCATAACCTAACTAGACCTGAAAGCCTAGAAGGTACATATACAGAAAAGTAGACGAAATTACTTGACTAGGACCTCATAATCCCAATGGGTACACACAAGTACTACCACTAAAAAAATAAAAATCAACCATGAACCACCAGCAAGAAACTCAAGCTAGGGAACTCCCAGAATTTGACATCAGGATAGTCTCAAAGTAGATATAGTTCATCCTAGAATCTTAGACAAGTCGAAGAAATTACGTGGCACAGACCTCATAAGCCTAATGGGTACACACAAGTTCTAACACTATTAAAGAATGATACCAAAAGCAACCATGAACCACAAACATGAAACTCAAGCAAGGAATTTCCCATAATTTGACATCAAGATAGTCGCAAAGTAGGTATGGCTCATCGTGAAATCTAACATCAGAACGGATACATCGAGTTCTATCATGTCCTGGAATTTTATGTCAAGATAGCCATAACAGGACCTAGGCTCTCCAGAAATCTTAGATCGGGATAGCTTCAAAAAGAGTTGGCATCATCCAAAATCTTACATTGGATTTGCGATAAAGTATCCTACCTTCTTCCGGAATCTTACATCGGGATGGATACAACTAAACCTATTCAATTCTAGAATTTTACATCTGATTAGCTAAAATGAAACCTAGCCACTTCCAGAATCTAACAATTGATAGCTACAAAAAGAGCTAGCATCATCCAAAACGTTACATAATTAGCCACAGAGAAACCTAACTTCTCCCTAAAATTACATCGGCATAGCTATAACAAAACCTACCAACTCCTAAAATCTTATATCATATAACTACAATGAAACCTAGACAATTCTGAATTCTTATATTAGGGTGGCTATATCAAAAGGGGTTGATCCTTCTCAAAATCTTACATCGCAAGGTCCCTCCACACTAGGAGAACCAAAACCAAAAATAAGGCTTAGTACCTACACATACCACAATATCCTATATATTATACTAAATAGGTTCAAGTCCAACTAAAGGGTCACATATAACCCTAGACTTATTTAGGCCAACCCTAGGTCACACGAGCCATTAAGGCTAAAGTCTATTGCACACGCTAGCGAACCAAAGGCTTATGTCTTCAACAAGCATAACAAGACAATCCCAACCCATATACCGATCATGGAAGTAATAATATCAATAAAGACAAGAGTATACAATATTATATTCCTGAATATACCCAAAATAAGTCTAAACAAAAGAAACAAGGGTAACAACAATAGTCCTACTATCTAACCCAAACAAAAAAATAGCAAATCATCATGCTAAAGAAACCAACAAGCAAAGTCTAAGATTACTAAGTCTTATCCTACCTAGATTATGATGTGGCACACTCTAAATTCTCTAAAATAGGACTTTTCCTTTTTGAGCAGCCTCTTAATGATGCCACACTCTCAAATAAGCTATCAAGGCTTTAATAAAGTTAAATGATACCCATAATGCAATAGAAAAATCTCAACCTCAAAATTGAGTTAATAATGGGATTATGGGACCCATCCAAAGAATCAATGAATAGACTTTGTCAATAGGTCCGCACATGCTCAAGGAACTTGTTCCCCGAATAGGGGAACAATTTGAGCTCAACCTGGGCCTAAAACAGTCCACAATCAACTAGCTCTAGAACACCCATATTCAAGCAAAGACCAAAGAAATTAAAGAGACTTCTAGGTTTCAAAGAGAGATTGATAACCTCAGCAACTCTCCTAAGCTAAAACCAACTCAAACAAGAATCCCACTGAAATTTCCTAAGACCAAGCTCACAACCATTTCTTCTTCTTTTAGAAAATGGATGGACCAAGGGTCACTGAAGTGATATCGCCATTGCCAGTGCAACAAAGGTTTTGGAGGATGGTGGTCAGCAGGATCCACCAGCTCCATAGAAGCAACCAAGGTCCCACTGGAGCGATACTATAGGAGCAATCAATCTTCGTAAGAGTAAGGGCCAACTAAGTGATCCAGAATCGTCAAAGTGATGCCCATCAAACAGAATGACTCCACCGAGCCTATCTTAATAGAAGTAGATGCATTAGTACTGGCTAGTGCATTAGTAGATTTGCAATAAAATTCCAAGTCTAGGATGGACTCTTGGGATTTGTTCGGAGTCTCACAAATGCAATCAGGGTATTCTACCTAACCATAAGTGTTATTTAGAACTCAATAAAATTGTCAAAAAAAAACTTCCAATAGAGGTTTTCTCTATGAAAAGGGGGGTCACACCTCAAGCTCCATTTTAACAAAAGCCACAAGATAGCTCGAAATAAGCACAAAAATCTTTGAACCCCAACCAAAGGTCTATCGAGACTAAAAACAATATTTTAGACCTAATAAAACCATCAAAATTGCATTGTAAGGTCATTTATGTGATGTTTTGACCAAAGCCAAACACCCTAGCTTCAAAAGCACCAAAACACATAAATTTGCATAAACATCAAACAAACTGCGTGGTGAAAGTCATGTTAGTCCCAAGAAGTCATAAATAACTTGGGGAGCTATATGAAAACTCTAAACATAAAAAATATGAATAAAAATGACCTAGAAGGTTACTACAACTATTGATGCTTGCATGTCGCAAAAATTATTTGTGTGTGTGAATTATATTTGTTATTGACATAATACTGCTTTTGGTTCTAGCCCATGACAAGAGAAGTGGGAGATATTCGATTTTCTATCTAGCTCGTGGTTTCCTCAATATAGGCTGATATATGATGAACGTGAAATTTATCCACACTTTGTAACCCTAATATTAATATAATTTTTTTTATCAATTAGTCAAATGTCTTGTTCATTTCCTTTTTATTGTTTTCTGAATCTCTTATTCTTTATTACAATAATATCAGAGACTCAAACTTGAAATAAACTTATATATTCATATTCTTTTAATTTGTATTATTATCATGGTGGGATAGGACAAAAGGTTATAATTTGTATTCTTTTATATTGAATTATGGGTACACACAAAAGAAAAATGTAGTATAAGTACATAGTTGCTTAATTAAATCATCTTTTATTGAACTAATTCTTTCTATATGAATGTTGTCGTTATTTTCCTCCTTTTTCTCTCTTGTTTTGTCATAAGTTGAAAAAAAGAACTAAAATTTCAAATTGTACAAGATCCAAAATTGAAAAAAAGTGGAAGGGAGAAAAAGTGAAGGGGATTATCCTTTTTATTTTTTCTTTACTATCGAATCCAAAATCATGTCAATCATATAAATCTTAAGTAGTTTCAAGCTATTTTAACAGAAAAGGGCTCAAAATGCCTTTAAACTATGGGATTTGGTACAATATTGTGTCCTCCATCCACCTTATGATTACAGACCATTAGACATAAGATTATTTTGAGCTAAAAAATTGACGTTAGGGGTATTTGGGGCCCGAAAGATGGATGGATGATAATTTTGTACCGATTCAAATAGTTGAGGGGCATATTAGACCTTTTCGGTATCATAAATAAACTATAGAATGACATCTAGTTCATGAGATATTAATTTGGCTTCTGTTTTCAAGTGAAACTTACTTCGACTTGAAGCAATTCTTCAACACAAATTATATTATACGTTCGTTGTTGTTAATGACTCATTATTAATAATGAGTATACTATTCTTGTTCCAGTTAGGATTGTTATTATAGATGTGTTTCACATGACTAACACTAATAGTGTGTGGATCTTTTTATATCCTAGAAAGGGGATTGGACCAGTGGTGGAGCTAAAATTTTCATCAAGGGTGTTCATACTTTATGAAAAGTAAAAAAATAAACCTTGTTGGTGATATTATAAAGATTGAAACATCACTATTATTCTCTTAAAAAACGAAACTAAAAAAAATAATTAAATAAACATCTTAATCTGGGCTCCAACCCAAGCCCTTGAGGCGACCTTTTTTCTCTTTAAAAACAAAACTAAAAAAAAAAATTAAACAAAATGTTTTAGTTTGGGCTCAAACCCAGGCCCATGAGACAACTTTGAACAGCCTTAAGCCCTTAACCATTGATCTATCTTTCTTTAACATGTTAAAGTTATTCAACCATTTATATATATCCAAAACTATTGATATTTAACATATATACTCGCAATAATTTTTTGACATGCTAAAGTTTAGCTCCGCCCATGGATTGGACCCAAATTAAGTTTGTGCATGAACACTAGGTAATTAAGGCATATAATAAAGTTTTCCACATTAGCTAAATGTTGTTTGTCAACTGGCCTCAAACATACTTACTATTAGCTAAAAATAGAACATATTCAAATAACACCAACAATTCTTATGAGAAAAACTGAAATATTGTCCTTCAAGAAATAGAAATCCTTTACAATTTAGTTAGTAGATGTGTCGCAAATGACTTCGTCGAATCCACAACTCATACATAACCATATGAAAAATATCAAAATCTTTGGAAAAAGAGTTCCATTGAAAATACTTTTTCACCTGCATTACATTGTTTTGAAGCTTGACGTAGTGATGGTACTCTATTGCTTGAAGAATTTGCTTTAGTTTTGGAATATCAAGGGATGAAACAATGACGGCGAAACTTTCCCAATTAAGAATGTCAGCGTATGGGAGATCATAATGGTCAGACAATATGACTGGAACACAACCGTAGTAAATAGCGTCACCAATTCGTGCAGTGTTAATCTCAAAACCTTTAGCGTGAATGCAGTATTTACTGTCCAATAACGCCTCTGAGTATGGTGTTTTCATGCGGCCGCGGTGGACTACGATCTCTGAATCATTACTCCATGTTTCAACCAGGTTTTCACGTACTCTCGAGTTCATTGCTCCCGCGAAAAAAGCTAACTTTTTCCTGAATTGTTTCATGTTTCCATGCAAATTAAAAATATTGAATCACAAATACTCTAAGAATTTAGAAGACGAGAGGAAATTGCTCGGATGGTAATCACCCCTCACTTCCAACCCGAAGGTTGCGAGTTCTAGTCACCAAGATAGCAAAAGGGGTGTGAGCTCCTAGGGAGGGTAAAAAAAAAAGAATTCAGAAGAAAAGTACAAGGTAATTCTGAGTTTTAAAAATATACGCCATTAGTATAAATATTTACCAACACAAACAAGTTAATCCATTATCTCAGTTTATATGAGTTAGTTTGACTTATATATACCAAGTAGGGCGTACATGACCAGGTTGGTTCGAATTTTTCAAATATCAAACCAAATCATTTGTGTCGAATTTTTAAATTTATAAACCAAACCAATAAAACTCCGGTTTTTCAACTTCGGGTTTTTTCGGGTTTTTCGGATTTTCGGGTTTTTTTCCAGAAAAATATTCATACAAACATATAATTTACTTGTACTTCAAATATTTCTTTAATCCTATCAAAATACAACTATCTAAGGTGTTTCTTAAGAAAATAACACACAATATTATATGAGTAATGATACTAAAATATCCAACAAAAAATAATAATAATGAAATCGCGTAAAAAAAATATTGCAAATTAACAAGTCATAATGAAAATGATCATAATTTAAAAGTACTAAATCATGCTAAAATAAGTTTAATAAGTATTATTTACATAACTAAATATTAAAGGAAATTAAAATTAGATTATGTATTTGAATAAACCAATGTAAAACCATAGAACAAATATTCAATATAATTGTCATTCTTAGTGTTGAATTGATTATTTTTTTTCCTTTAGTATTAATTTAATTTTGATTTAAGCTTTATCTGTGGACTATAATCTTTATTGAACCATTTAGAATTATAAGTTTCAAACTTGAATTAATAATATATTAAAAGATTAAAACTATGAAAAAGTATAAGAAAAATTTAAAAATTATATCAAAGTAAATATTTTTATGTATAAAATAAAATTTTAAAATTATATATATAATGTTGGGTTGGTTTTTTTTAGTTAAAACCAAACCAACCCAAATATAGTCAGATTTTTTTTTCCAATACCAAACCAAGTCAAACCAACCACTAGTCGGGTTTTTTTCTCGGTTTGCGATTTGGTTCGGTTTTCGGTTCGGTTTTTTACACCCCTAATACCAAGTTTAATAAAAAAAAAAAGATTTTTAAAATTTGTGATCTAAAATAAGTCATAGAATTTCGTGTGGCTTACTAATCATATCATTAAGAGTAAAATGAGACATTTTAAAGTAAAATTGTTAGTACTAAATATAGAAATGTGTCTTTCTTTTTGAACATATAAGGTGGAACAGAGGGAGTATCTTATTTGCAAGAGTTTAAATATTCTTATATTTTAAGAAGACTAATTAATTAATTACCTTTCAATATTATTTACATGATCTGATGGTGTAAAAAAAAAAAAAGTTTACACTGACAATATATAAAATGAAAACTCTTTAATTTTATATGATTGTGTTTTCCTGGCTACCTAATTAAGATCAAGAAAGACATCTACACATAAAACATGTCCTTAATTAGAACATATGATTTTAAATATTTTATAACATTACTATGGCTATCTATAGGTAAGAACATATCATTAAGAGTATGTTGAAAAGCTTAAAGTGTACTTTTAAATATGGAATGACATGATTCTTTTTAGAACATACTAAAAAGGCGTCAGGGACTAAAATATAATGCACGTACCTCCGCGAAGGAGCATTTGTAGGGGATGGTCCTTTTCTAGGCCAAATTTGAGGAATGGAAGCATCTTTATGAGGAAGATAACCAGATAGAAAGTAACTTGAAGAGCAAACAACTTGGATTGCATTTAACTTAACATGAATTGCTTTCTCCATTGCTGACCTTCCAATAGAATGACAAGCAACATAGAAATGGTCAGCCCCTCCTGACCTATTCCAATAAGGATATTTTTCACTTATCTCAACTATATATTCTTTGACAAAATCTTGGATTCCACCAACCCCTACCCTCTTGTCATTTCTCATATTTGTTATAGAAAATGGAAGATAAAAAAGATCAGCTTCTTTGGGGTCTTTTGTGATGAAATGACTTTTAAAAAGGGATTTCTTGAAATAACTCTCACTTGCATAGTTCCCTGATGGTTCATCATCAATTGCTAATAAAATATTAGCAAAAGGCTCATTCTTCTTGTGCGGATATACATATATCTTTAGGCTTCTATTCATTTCCTTGTATTCTTCATTGAATACATCCTTGTCATGAAAAATCTCTTTCTTCATCTCAACCTTTTTTTCTGAAAGCCAAAAATAATATGTATGGTTTAATTTATAGAATATAAATATAACATTTTCCCATTCTAATGTTTGTATTAATTATTATTATGATGATGAACACCTGCTAACTAAATATACTGGTATCGATCCATTCAACAAGTTTGAGCGCCTAAAGTTAAAATTTATAATTAAAGAGATCCTCTTTTTTTTTTCAAGTATGAAATTTTCTAGCTTTTTTTTATTTTATATTCAAATTCATATTTTTATAATTGACATATTTAAATTTAATAAAATACTAATAACAATTTAACTAAAACAAGAATAAATATACTTATGAAGTAATCATATCAATACAGACAATTTTTTAATGCAAAAATAGATTATAATATTAAAATAATAAAATCTAATAAAAAATTTAGATAAGTTGATATGTCTAATAATATCAAAATAGTATTACATTGTTTCGATATATATAATGATTGATATTTGTGTTGCTTTAAATTTCGAAGAAAACAGCAAAAAATAAATTTTGATCTTTTTATAAGCAAAAAAAACACAATGATTTTACCGGATACTGAAGGTTTGGTTAGATTTCAATATATGTAAAAAAAAAAAAAAAAAAGAGAAGAAGAATAGTAAAAGGGAAAATGAAAAAGATAAATAAAAATATGGGTCCATTCTCCATACTATTTACTAGTATTAGGATATGAATATGCAAACAAAAAAAAAAGATAACCACATTTTAAAAAAATAGAATAATTACTTAAAAACTATTTAATTTTTCATTTGTTACAGCGTTTCCACCTTAAAACATAAAAAGTTATTTTACGGACTCCTCAAAAGTTTCATTCAAATTTAATAGTACGTAAGATTATCTTTTTTTAAAAGGAAAAAAAACTCTATTCGTCCCAATTTATATCAGCTAGTTTGACTTAACACAAAGTCTAATAAAAAAAAATTGAAATTTGTGGCTTAAAATAAGACAGATATTTGTGTGACTAAAAAATATTTCATTAAAAATAAAATAGGCATTTTAAAGTCAAATTACTACTAAATATAGAAATGTATCATTTCATTTTACCAACTGAAAAAGAAAATATAAAATGGAGTGAGGAAATACCATATCTATACAAAACACATCTTTAGAAAATCGTAGAACCCAAATCGTTGATTTAATAACTTTATAATAGAGCCGGCCCTCAGTAGTATACCGTTACACATCATAATATATAGTTGCTTTAGTAAAAAAATTGTCTATAATTTCTTTATGATCGGGACATGCTATTTTTTAGTTTTGGGAGGATCTTTAGGACCACTTTTCTAACCAACTGGGCATAAAAATAATGATTTCCATATTAATACTACTTCACAATGGAGTGATATTTTTAAAATTGTGTAAGAAAAAAGTATTGAAATAAATATATTAAATATGCTAAGATAACGATAACACAAATTCTCATCTTATTACTCACTTGCCCGACACTGAGTAATTACTCAAAATTCTTACAATTTCAGCTTGAATTGATTTACGAAAGTCCATTCTTATTGTTAATACTTTTTGAAAGTCAAAATTTTTGCTTTAATGGATTGAAATACTCCTTTTCTATTTTCAAACTAAAAAAAATATAATATACGTCAAATTGATGTGTACAACTTCTAAAAGGGAATCTGATTAATTTGTTAAAAGAATAATTTTCTAAAATGGTGAACTAATATGTTAATGAAGGATGATGGAGAATATTCTAGGTAGCCGCCCATCCTGTAATACTCAACAGCTAATGCTGATGTTGAAAGAAAAAGTAGGAGTATGAAAATGACATAATTTATGGGCTCTCGTCCCATTTTATATGAGTTAGTTTGATTTGATATAAAGTTTAAGGAAAAAAAATAATAAATAATAGATATTTGTGTGATTATAAATCATTTAATAAATGATAAATAAGCATTTTAAAGTTAAATTGTATGATTAACATAAAAATATATCATACTTTTTAGACTAACTAAAAAAAGCAAGTCATATAAATTAAACTGAGACAAAGAGAGTATTAATTATTAAATAAAAGGAACGAAATAACAGATAAGATGAAGTACGGCCTGCTGGCTGCTCACCCCCTTAACCCTCCCCCAACTTCAAAAATATCACGTTTTACGTTTTCATTCTTCTCTAACAAATTAAGGAAATTAACAATATGTTATTTCTAATAATAGAAATTTATCACAATTACATAATAAAATAACATATCAATACATATCACTTTCACTGACGTTTCCAGTTTAGACTTTACTTGAGATGGTTTATAAGTAATGCTACATAATAAGAAAAGAAAATAGATAACAAAGAGAAACAACAAATTGATACCTCTGTCAAAATTTAATACATAAAACTTGAGTTTAGTAATCAAAAATTATATTATTATATTGTAGAGTTCAATTCTCATGTATATATATATTTGACGAAATGGAGAGAAAGTGTAATAGAGATGAGCCAAATTCTCTAAAATATGTATTTGGCTCCCTTTCATTTTTTCAAGTAAATTGCACAAGTTAAAATTAATGGTTAAGATAATTAACTAAAGTGAAATTCTAACTACGATTTGGATGATAAATATTTTATATAAATTTAAAAAATCCCACAATATAGCTGTAGAATTATTTATCCATTAATATATTTTTAAAAGTTTTCTTTCTTCCGGTGTTTTCTTTTTTTCGTACGTTGTTCTTCATTTCTGAGTCAGTCTCAACTTCTCTTAGGGTTAATCTTTTGATTTTATTTTAATGATCATTAGGCACTTTTTCTTTCAAATCAGATATAAGTAGGAACGATGATACTTCAATATTTTAAAATTATTTTCAATTATGTTAATTGATTATTTTTATAACATTTTCTATATAATGCTCAATTCTGTTATTATAATAATCTGTTAAACTTATAGATTCATATTAGCGGGAAAAAAATGTCGTCATAATTTTAGTATTGGCAATTCTTTTTAACAACAAATGTTGTTTTGGACGAAAAGATGAACAGAGTTCATAAATTTGGCGAATAAAGTTTATAAAATGGTAAAAGCATATCTAAATCTTGATCAGAATTTTACTTTAATTAATCATTTTAATCATTAATATAACTTATGTCATGTGTCTCTCACAAAATGGAAAGGAGGAGAGCAGGGAGTCTTAACCCCTAGGTCACTAAAGTCATCGCTTGGATTCCATATTTTTTAAAAAATTACTTATAAATATTATTATTTTTTAAAAAATAAAAATTATATTTACTATGAATGCTATGATTTCTATCAAGAAAATTGTATATGAGATGAATATAGAACCTGAATTTTGTAAAAACAATTTGAAGAAAATATTAATAACGAAATTACAAAGTCCCTTGAAATTAGAGTTGATTACTTTATAAATTAAACATCAAAATAATTAATGAAGTAAAAGTAAACATGAAATTATTAATGAATTTTCTGACCTCTTGAAGAGCCGAGTTGAAGGTTTGGCTTAGGTAAATGACGGTGATCATGGGCGTTAGTAATTGGAAATGGTTCTGGCAAAGGCAAAGTAGTGCTAGTATTTGCTAATAAAAGATGAGTATCTTCATCTTGTTTAGGCTTATTATGATGATCAACAACAAAATCTCTTAGTTTTGGTGATGAATCTATATTGTGAATCCATGTTTGTTGAGGATGTAGGAGAATTAATCTTGAAGTAGAAAATATGTAGAATACTATCAAAGTTGAAGTTATCAAAGCTACAAGACTTGGTTTTATTAATATTGAACCTTTGCGATTCAATGGAGACATCCCCTCTCTGGTTGATGAAGTAGAAGAAGGTTTATACTTTATATATATAGCGTAGAAAATTAAGAAAATGGAAGACTTATATAATTTAATTTCTCTTAAACCAAAACATACTCATATTTTGAGTTTCATTTTTCGGTCAATTTTACTATTCTTGTCTTATAAATTGTAATGTAATGTAATATGAGCCCAATACGTTTTATATTTCTCCTCTCAACACCCTTTCTTTCTTAAATTTTCGTCAATATCTTCTAGCGTACATAATGCCACCAAATGAAATGTCATGTTTAATTAATTGGAAATGTCAACTTGATCTTTTCCTACCTTAATTTTTTATCATTAATATTTGCATCTACTATATATATTTTATTTTTGCTTCTTAATATATACCGTTAGGGTACAGATTTGACCTAATCCCATTAAATATAATCAATTATTTATACTAATATAAATTCTTAGAATATGTATGAGACCTATTTTAACATGGTATCAGAGTAGGGTCCATCTCACCTAATGTTGGAGCCTAAATAAATTAAAAATTGTCCATGCACCAGATGCAAAACATTGGGCGTGGTGGGTCGAAAATTACCTAACATTGAGCACACACCAAATGCCAAGCACTGGACATGAGGTGGGGTGTTAAAGCAAAAAGTCTCACATTGGTGGTTAATGAGATGGGTGGACTCCTTAAAAGGCTTGGACAATCCTTCTCCCTTTGAGATAACTTTTGGGGTGTAAGTTAGGCTTAAGACCTCATTTAACAAAAAACTAAATAAAAATATTAGACTCAACTGCCAAGATGCAAAATATGAATTCTAATTTGAAAAGTAAAAAATAAATAGTAGATAATAAGTTCAACTTTGGATGGCAGAATTATTTCCAAGGATTCTTTTTTTCAAGCTTGAATGTTTATAGAAAAATTTCATTTCTACTAGTGATGTAATCAAAGACTAATACTACACAAGATGCGTGTACAATTTTTTTTAATCAAATATATATACATCCTAAAAGTCCAACTTAATATTTAATATTGAATCTCTTAAATATACTTTCTAATATATATAAATCACGAGTAAAACATAAGACACAATACTTAAACGTCCAAGATGTCCAACCATAAAATATAAACGAAATCACAATGAAAGGAAACAATTAAAAAGAGACAAAAATGATTAACTCCAACTTAATTCTAAGTAAATTCTTAATCCAAAATCAAACCAAAAAAATAATCCAAAAATTAGAATTAGTTCGATTTGATTTGATTTTTCAATTTGTTATGAATAGTGCATACCCCTAATGTCAGCTACCATCACTACTGACAAAATATCTACCAAATAAATGTCAGAATTTAGAAGTTACTATGTATTGAAGAAGTTGATTGTGATCATGATGCTGGTACGATTGTGACACTAGATAAGTATCACACACCAAACTAGGGAGGCGCGATCGACACTCGATGCCTCACTTGATCGAGAAAACCGACTGAAAGACAAAGAACGGGAAACAATGAGGGCCGACAAGGTCATCATAATAACTTGCTGAAACAAGATACTAAACAATAATATCAAGTACATAATGAAAAGACCGACAAGGCCAACTTAACTAATACAGAACTAGGAAGCCGACAAGGATGCAACTGAAACTATACATATAATAAGTTGAAAGGAATACAAATGAAAAACTAAAGAGACTTAATAGATTATATCCACAAGTCTCTACGAATACTATAGTTGAGACAAGTGTCACGACCTAATTCTACACCCTAGCTGAAGTACGGTACTTGAAACCACAAGTGATCCCAAGCTAACCCTTGACATAACATATCTAAGCATATCATATGAACTCTGAAGCACAAGTTTTAAACAAAAATCATAATTGAAATAGATTTTAGAAATAAATCTATTACAATTGAATATTAATGTCTGAAAGCCTCGAAATTGAATAAAATGATTTTCCAGGACAAATCCTCAGACTGCCTGAAAACTAACACAACTTCAGTGAATAAAATTTAGTAACTCGTAACTGAAGTCCTTTAAATGCAAAGACTCACCACAATACTGAAAGTAGAGGAACTCAGTGGAACGTCATCCCGCGAATCTGAATCAGGCACAAAGTAATGTCAATATATAGAATGTATTGGTATGCAAGGTAAGACTGAGATCAACAATTGTATAAGCAATTGAAAGAACTACAAATATGAACATGAGTCATATGCAAACAATAACTGAAGAACTAGGAGTTAAAACTGTGACATATGACATAAGATTACAGAAAATAAAAACGTATACATGAGATCATATTTCCTAAAATCATATCTAAAAGGATGCATATCTGAAAATGAAAATGTTATAATGATAATATCAAGAAGACATAAAATAAATTAAATAATTTTTTAGGTGAGAGTTTCTCTTAATCGACATATACCATGTGAGCTCAAATGCACCAACTTACAATCCTAGTTGGCGAGGGCTGACATATAACTTGTCGGAATATAGAACATGTCTGTCTAATGTGGATCCACTAATCTGAGCCTCTTTTGGCTAAATAGTCAATCGACAAAGAGATGAAACATAATTCTATGGTGGCACGTTGTTCTAGAACTTGGGCTATCTAGAACCCTCGCTCATTCGGTACTAAATACTATTCCCAAAACAACTATCCATATACCTCATTGAAATATCTATTAAGCTTACCTAGAAACTTATCATGAGTCTTGCTCAAAATCTCTTTCTAAAACATATCTTGTTGTGAGACTATGCTGAAATCTGTTAGACAGAACTTAAATCTTTCTTTCTAAAATCATATGTTGAAATATCTTTCTAAAACGTATATTTGAAATCATGAGAAAGTTTTCTAGAATATGTATAACTTGTAGAATCTCAAAATAACTTTCATAATAACTTTAAAAAATGCTTTGAAATATAAGCTTAAGGAACCATAAGAAGAATCATGTCAAGAACTAATAAGGATGCCCACGGAAAATTTTGCTAAACATAAAAAGGAAAACAATAACCAAAATCCATAATCATGAGTAAATAAGTTCAAGAAATCATGAAATTCGATCATAAAAGTGGAGAATTTGAAAGTGGGCTTATAAATCCTAACTGTAGGATTGAATTCATGAAAATTGAGGAATTTTAGACACAAGGATGAAAGAAATTCCTCATTAGAGTCTTACAGACCTTAATTTCTCCAAATACCCAAGAACAAAATTATCTTGGAAGAAGAAGAACCAAAAAAACCCTTCTTGGACCTTGGAGATGAGTTCTTGAGAAGTTTCTCTTATAAATCTAAGAATTTCATGAGTAGGAGATATTAATTCTTACTCACATGAATAAAACTGTAAAGTTCTATGGTCAAATCTTACCTTGGATGGTGGCTGAAACTTGGAGAAAATTAGTTTCTTAAAAAATTCTCTTTCTAGGGTATGTTTATGAACTAGGGAGGTGAACCACAACTTTGGGGTCTTTTATTAGGGTTCTGACGTGCCCTATCGTGTGAATAACTTCTTGGGTTAGCAACCAGAGCGCGTCAAGGCAGTATCATTTGCCTCAACGCACTAGCGCGCAGTCAACACCTAGCCCATGCACCGCAAGATATTGTCTAGTAAAATGGGCATTACTTTGCTTACAAATATCGGATTGACAAACAGTTTGGTGTGTTAGAAACAAGATTCAAATATCTTATATTTGATAGTGCACGGGTCACCTAATTCTTCACATGTTGATGGATATGATCGTTTTAAGTTGGCCATGGCATGAACTCTTGCAAGGAATTTAGCCAGTAGAAAAGTTTTAAACTTAGTTTGGTGTATGAGGTATATTACGACTCTTAAACACATTTGATACACTTACCACACTTAGTAAAGCACCTTAAAAACATATGTATAACTTAAAAATCATCTGGTTCAGACCTATACACATACATAGGATGGTTCAAACATTTACTTAGAATTGTGAGGCATTACAACTCAAGGAAGAATACAACTTACCGATCATCAAGTGAGACAACACCCCTATTGCATATGCCTTTTAGTATCTTTATTTGAACTTGCAACACGAATGTAGAGTCCCCAAGTAATGAAACATCAGTATGAATAAAAATGTATTGGTATGTAAGGCAGAAAATAGAATTATAAATAGTTGCGATAAAAGGATAATAGATGTACCACCTGAAACTTTGATAGGCTCATTGGTTAATATATGACCTCATAGTAATTAAATATGCATAGTGTAATGACCCTTTTTGTCATTATGGATAAACTAACTGTTAAAGAATTTGGGTAAGAAAACTTCTGGGGCAATGAGTTAAAATTTTAGGCTAGACTAGTCTTAGACGAAATCTGAGCAAGGTAAGGCTTAAGGCATTCTGAGGGAGGACTGGATAAAATGTCTAAACTTGGGTTGGTTTGTATATTATCTAAGATGTTAAGGATTCAATAGGGATTTTGAGAAGTGAATTTGGGTAAGTAGAAATCACGATATCAAACATAGCATGGAGGTTAACTTAGAATGATAAGATTACAAGGTATGTTGTGAAATAGGAACTTTTAGGTAGATATGTGAGTTTTTATCCCATGCAAGCCGCTACAACAGGTGACACGTTGTAATAGTGGGGAGGGGTGATTTATTCACACTATTGTGGGTGATCCTGTTACGTCGGTGCTACTATAGAGGGGTTAGTCATTGAAAATGCAAAAAATACCCCAATATTCGCCCATTATTGCCCAAGAAGATTTTGGGAAGATAAAGCGACCTATGGCATTTTTCTCCAATTTTACATCATTTTTATCCATAAATGTAAGTAATTCACTTCCCTACCTAGGTATTTAATTCTTAGGCCTTACAACCCTTGATAAGTGACTTTAGGGGATGGTTTAACTTGAGTTAATGGTGGAAAACCCCTAGTTTAGGTGGAATAATAATGAAACTTTTCTAGGGTTAGGATTAATTCATAATCGGGGTATAATTAGACCATGATGGGTTAGTTTTATGTTCTATTTGCTATTTATAGACCAAGAACTACTCAGACTTCATAACAAGGGGAAGGCTGAAGTTCAATAGAGCTTCCAAAGCTTGATTCGAGGTATGTGATGAATGTTGTTTTCCAAGTTATGTCATATATGCATGATTATTGTCTCTATAGTGGAATCGGTACAATCCATGTTAGAGAAAACATAAGGGTTGAATGTGAAATGATAAATTGTGCGACAATCTCATGCAATAGGCAATGATGGTGTTTTGTTTACTTCTACTTACAAGTGTGAATGTATTTCATTGTGATTGTGATTGTGATTGTGTTTGTGTGACTATCGATTTTCTTGAGTACCACTTCTGGTATAGAATATCTCTTGGTTGGGTCAGGTACAACTCCTAGTGATTATTATTAGTTAGCTCTGGTACCACGATTGGTATGTGATATCTTTTAGTTCGCTCGGGTACCATGTCTGGTATTGGTTGGCTTAGATACCACGCTTAATGTTGATACCCAACTTTGGCCCTCCGCAATCTAGATTCATTATTGAACTTCTTCAATTTTAAACGATTTGAAATAATTAGTTTTTTATAAAACTAAAAATATTTTAAAGTTAATTTTAAGTTATTTTATCATGTTTACAATTTTTAAATAATATGTATGTTTCTATATAATTTTGCATCTAATTACTACCTTTTATAAATATTCAAAGGTCATCTCAATTTTTTTTGTTTTTAATTAAATATCTTGCTAATTAGTTTAGTTTGAATTAATGGTTTACATTTTGAGTTAAATAGTTTATAATTAAGTTAGTTATTTTAATTTGTTAAGATTAAGCAACTTGTTAATTAATTAATGTTAATCGTCTTATTTAATTACTAGCCGAATTGACTAAATTAAATCAATTTGGCTACATTTTAAATTCACTTGGCTATAATGGAAAGTCATTCGGCCATTTCCTAAATGCAAACTTAACCCATCTTTTAAACCCCATTTTTAGTCTAATTTTGGCCCAAAATCCATTTAGCCCATTTTTTATTATTAATTAGCTAACTCTTATTCCTAGTCCATCACAATTTATACAACCAATACATTCAGCCCACTTTCTCTCATACAAAACAACAATACAACTCAACAGACCCATTCCCAATTCCAAAAATACATACGCGTACACAAATCCAATGACAAACCCTCATCTTTTTCTTAACAACGTGACCAGCGACCCCGACAAACCCCAAGCCATAGAAGAATCAATTCTTCCTTCTACACATGAGTGGCACCACATTTCATGGAGATCTCTCCACAAAGAGTTCAAAAAGGCTCAATTGAATCCCTTCCATCCACCTCACCTTTGTTCATCTGAATCTGTTGAGAAATTGGGATTTTTCGTACAAGAATCAACATATTCTTTATCCAAAGGAGAACTCATAGACTACCCATTCCTGAGTGGATGTGGGAATGGATCACTATTGTAACACCTCATATTTGGAAAGTCGAAAGAAAAAAGGAAAATGTTGGTTTTTGCACTCAGGCAGGTTCCACGAGTCCAACCTACGGACCATAGGAAGCCCTACGGTCCATAAGAATCCCTACGGGCCGTAGGAAGTAAATCATAGGACATAGAGTTGAGTTTGGAAAAATTAAGTTTTGGAAGTTTGACCTACGAGTAGCCAGGGCAAGCCATAGGAAGTTTGACAGGCCGTAGGATGGTTTCGTAGAAAGGTCCTAGACTTAGTAAAATTTTGAACTTGAACTTGTGTTCTACGGATGGAGTCTATGGACTATAAAAATTTTGATGACTCGTAGGAAGGTCTCATGGAATGTAAGGTGAATTTTGTTCTGTGGTTGAACAAGACGGGCCGTAGGAATTCCTACGAGCCATAAGTCACAACCATAGGAATCACCCGACAGTTATTTTAAGGGTATTTGGGTCTTTTCCTATTCTTTTAATACCTATAATATATCATATTGACCCTTATTTAAAGAACTATAACTACCCTTCTACCCCCAAAATCTTCCCCAACTCTCTCATTCACTCAAACCCCCAAATCTTCTCCAAGATTTTCTTCAAAAATCCTCTCTTTGGATCAAGGAAGAAGAAGCTAGGATTTCCAAGTCAAGACTCCTTTGCACAATTTCTTTAGGGATTTGAATAGAAAGGTATGTAGGGCTTCATCAATGGGTTCCGCTCACCCATTGATCCCCAAGGTTTCTCAATTCTCCTAGTTCAATTTCAATTGAATTGATTATGTTTTCATTCAATTCCTCATGAATTCTATTTGTGTTGATTCAATTATTTGATTTTGATCTTATTATGATTGTTGTGACTCAATTACATGTTTTCCAACTGTTTCAAAATGAACTCATGCATTGATCATGACTTATGACTATGAACCCTAGAAGATATGAATTTTTGAAGAAATGACTCTATGATTAAGGCTCTTAATTAAGTTATGAATGATTTATGAAAAATAATATTTTATAAATTAGGTTTATCTAAGATTAGCATCAATAAAATTGTGAAAGAATTTTCTAACATATTAAGGAATCATGGTTTGGTGAAAGGTTTTCTCACACTTGTTTGATTCAAGATCTAATGAGCTACTCTATGATATTTTATGCTTGAATTAGTATCTTAATTGTGATGTTCCATGTATGATGTTATGCTTATGTATATGACTATTCCATTGGGATTTAACTTAGGACCGAGAGAACTTTAAGGTGGAGGGTCAAATAGGGTTAGTCTCTAGTAGCAACCTCTAGTTTCAAAGTATGTTCCCCCGTAAGATTTATTTGAATGGCCTAGCTAATGGATCCACATATATCACATGATATAATACAAAGTTCTACCTTGGCAAGTAGACTCTCCCATCTCAATGAGGGAGTTACATCGGATTCCATGATATAGCTCGCATGGTCTATTGTTAGTTAAAGCTATATCCCACAAAATAAACTAAAGTTATTTCAAAGGTTTTATGAAGCTTTCCTTATAATTTAAGATGCATTGACCATGTTCATGATTTACGATTCTTACTTAAATGATATAATGATGTTTAGCTTGGTCATGCATATCATATTTTCGATTATGTCCTCTTATGATCATGTTTTCATGTTTTATGCATATCTCTCATACTTCGTACATTCCATATACTAATGATACTTGTGCCTACATTTCAAAACTAATGTAGGATTTGACAATCTTTTTCCTCTCATTCGTGGCTAGTGAATTGCTCAGTAGATTGAAGAAATGGTGAGTCCTCATTTTCTGAAGACCATGTTATCTTTATTGCTTTCATATGCCTTTAGATTTTGGATGTTGTATGTGGTGTACGGGTTATGTCCCGACCATTTCTTAAGATGTTTAAAATGGCTTGTCGAGACTATTATTAGACTTCTGCTTTGTGGAAAAAATATTTTATTGATATTGAAATTTTTACCTTTATTTATCATATTTTTATTCTATTATGTTGCATACATGTCAAGTGTCTTGTGTAGGGACTCTCGGGGTCTTATATGCCATGTCACGTCTAGGTTGTACTTTGGATCATAACAAACTTGGTATTCAGAGCACAAGATTTTAGAAAATATCCTAGGATGTCTGAAAAGTTGCGTTGAGTAGAGTCTTGTTAATGAATGTGAAGCACGCCATATCTATGAACAAGAGGCTACAAAGCGTTTAAGAAACTATACTCTAAAGTCGTGCCATAGAGTATCCTTCTCCTAAGTCTTGTCCAATGTTTTTAAGGATATAACACCTCAAAGAACTTACGTGAGTAGGAATACGGGTAAAAATGTGGAGCTCGAGGTTTCTCAAGTTTCGGATGATCCTTTGGCCGAGCAAGTGACTCATGTTAAATTTTGAGCCATTTTCCAAGTGTTGGCTCAAACTATGATGGCCCAAGCTAATATATAGGCCATTTATCCCATGAACTCAAATATGGGTACGTCGGTGACAAGCATAAGAAACTTCACTGGGATGAATCCTGCAAAATTCCATGGTTCCAAGGTTGAAGAGGATCCTCAAGAGTTCATTGATGAGATTTACAAGATATTGGGAATTATGGGATTTTTCATGGTGGAAAAAGTGGAGTTGGCCACATATCAACTCAAGTGTTGTTCAACCATTGGAATGAAGAGAGTGCGGTTGATGCGAGTCCTCTTGATTAGGAGAAATTTAAGGGAGCTTTTCTTGATCATTTCTTTCCTCTCAAAATGAGAGAAGCAAAAGTGCTTGAGTTCATTAATCTTTGTCATGGCAATATGAGTGTGAAGGACTATGTTTCAAAGTTCACTTAATTGGATAAGTATTCTCCAACTATGGTTGTCGATTCTAGGGCAATGTTCAGTAAGTTTGTGTTGGGTGTTTTTGAATTGGTTGTCAACGAAGGTCGTACCTCCATGTTGATTAAGAAGATGGATATCTCTCATTTGATTATATATGCTCAACAAATTGAATATGAAAAGCTCAAGGAAAGGGAGTAAAATCTAAGAGGGCAATGACTGGTGATGGTGACTTTTCTCATTCTAGGTTCAGTGAACATGAGCGTCCTCAATTCAGGAAAAAGTTTTTTGGTCAAGGTTCTTCAAATGTAGGATGCCTAACCCTAAACCTCAAGGAAGTGGTGATAATGAATCTTCTATTCCTATGTGCTCAAGGTGTGGTACGAAACGTGATGACAAATGTTTGGCTGGTACGGATTGTTGCTTTGGTGGTGGAAAAAGTGGCCTCAAGGTGAAGGATTGTCAGTTGCAAGCTGGCAAGGGTAAGGATGGTAGGAAAGTGCAACCTAGTGATTCTAGTTTGGATGCTCCTCGTCAGGATAAGTTCTATGTTTTTCAGACTCGACAAAATCATGAGGGTTCTCCAGATGTGGTGACCGCTATGTTGAAAATTTTCATCTAGATGTTTATGCTTTACTTGATCCGGGTGCTAACTTATCTTTTGTTACTCATTATGTGGCCATGAGGTTTGATATTGGTCCCAAAATCCTTTCTAATCCCTTTCATGTCTCTACTCCCTTCGGTGTTCTATTGTGGCTAAGAGAATTTATAGAAAGTGTCCTATTTCTATTTTTCATAGAGTCACTCATGTCGATCTTGTAGAGCTTGATATGTTAGATTTTGATGTTATTCTTGGGATAGATTGACTTCATGCATATTATGCTTCCATAGGTTCTAAGACCTGATTAGTCACATTCAAAGTTTAGAACAAACCTATCATCTCATGGGAATGGGGAAATTATATTTTTGAAGGTAAATTTTTATCTTTCCTAAAGGCTAGGAAGATGATTTCTAATG
This sequence comes from Solanum stenotomum, assembly GCF_019186545.1. NCBI lineage: Eukaryota > Viridiplantae > Streptophyta > Magnoliopsida > Solanales > Solanaceae > Solanum > Solanum stenotomum. The sequence continues at coordinate 47,068,090 of NC_064285.1, read as the reverse complement.
GTTTCATTTATCATCTTGTTCGGTTTAGGGATAAATAATCTGAAACCCTACTCTTGAGTCAATGCTGATTGTAAATGAGTTTCCAGAAGTATTTCCTGGTTATCTTCCCGGTATTCCTCCCCAATGGGAAATAGACTTCGGTATTGACATTTTTCTAGATACGTATCCTATTTTTATTACCCATTATCGTATGGCCCCAGTAGAACCTAATAAGTTAAAATATCAGTTGAAGGGTTTTTAGGATAATGATTTTATTAGACCGAGTATCTCACCATGGGGTGCTACGATGTTGTTTATTTAGAATAAAGATGGTTCTCTCTAAATGTGCATTGACTATCGATAATTTAATATGGTTTCCATAAAGTATAATTATCCTATTCTAAAGATAGATGATTTATTTGATTAACTTCAATGAGCGATTTACTTCTCTAAGATTGACCTTCGGTCGGGTTATCATCAATTGAGGGTGACAAATAACTACATTTTGAAGATGACTTTTCGAACTCGGTATGGTCATTATGAGTTTTTGGTGATGTATTTTTGTTAAACTAATGCCCTGACATCATTTATGGATTTGATGAATAGGGTCATCAAGCAATATCTTGATATGTTTGTGATTGTGTTTATTGATAATATTTTGATTTACTCTCGGAGTGAGGATGAGAATGTTGAGCATTGTGTTTTAAATTCTCAAGGATAGAGAATTGTATGCTAAGTTTAGTAAGTGTGATTTTTGGCTGAGGTTCATTGCCTTCCTTGGTCATATTGTCTCCAGTGAAGGTATTCAATTCGACCCTAAGAAAACTGAGGTGGTTAAGAATTGTCCTAGACCCTCTTCTACTTTTGATATACAAAGTTTCTTGTGTTTAGCCGGTTACTATAGAAGGTTTGTGGAATAATTTTCCTCTATTGCTTCACCTTTGATGACATTGACTAAAAAAAGTGAAATTCCTATGATCAAAAGCTTGTGAGAAGAGTTTCCAAGAGTTGAAGGATAGACTCATTTCGGCCCCTATATTGACATTACCAGAAGGATAATATGGTTTAGTAGTATATTGTGATACTTCACAAATTAGTCTTGGTTGTGTTTTGATGCAACACGGGAAAATCATTGCTTATGATTCAAGGCAATTGAAGGTGCATGGAAAGAATTATCCAACTCATGATTTGGAGTTAGAGGATGTGGTATTTTCTTTAAATATTTGGAGGCACTACTCATATGGTTTTCATGTAAATGTGTTTAATGATCACAAGAGTTTGAAATATGTATTCACTCAAAAGGATTTGAATCTTCGGCAAAGGAGGTGGCTTGAGTTATTGAAGGAATAGGACATGAGTTACCTATATCATCCCAGAAAAGAGAATGTGGTATCAGATGCTCTTAGTCAAGTTTCAATGGGAAGTGTTTCTCATGTTGAGGATAATAAGAAAGAGTTAGTTCGTGATGTTCATAGGTTGGACCGATTGGGTGTTCGTCTGGTTGATTCATATGAAGGTGGTGTAGTTGTTCAAAATGGTTCAGAATCGTCGTTTGTATTTGATGTGAAGGTTAAGCAAGATCTTGATCCGATATTAGAGTATGTATGGTGACAATTTAGGAGTATAAAACTTCGGTTGAGTTTATTTTCTTGATATGTTATATTTTGATGTTATTATGGGCATGGATGGGTTAACCCCTACCATACCGTCATGGATTATTTTGCAAAGACTGTTACCTTAGCCATGCCTTGTATTCCTCCAGTTATGTGGTAGGGTTCTGATAGCCGCACATCGACTTAGATTATCTCTTATGTTTGGTCTCAGAGATTAGTATCTAGTGGGTTCTTAACTTATTTTTCATATGTTTGTGATGTTAGTAGGGAAGGCCCTATGGTTGATTATGTCCCTATTATGCGTAAGTTAGTAGATTTCTTTCGTACAGAACTACCTAGCCTTCCTCCTGAGTATGATATTGATTTAGCTATTGATCTTTAGTCGAGCACTTGTCCTATTTCTATTCCACCCTACCGTACGATACCTACTGAACTTGTAGAGCTCAATATTCATCTTCGGGATCATTTGAGTAAACGATTCATTAGATTAAGTGTCTCACTTTGGCTAGCCCCATCCTATTTATGAAGAATAGGATGGTTCTTACGTATTTGTATAGACTACATGTAGTTAAATAGGGTGACAATGAAGAATAAGTAACCTCTGCATCGTATCGATGGCATATTTGATTAGCATCAAGGTGCCACATTATTTTCTAAGATTTACTTAAGGTCCTGATAACATCAGTTGCGAATTAGGGTTGAGGACATCCCTAATAAAGCTTTTGGGATTCAATTATGACCATTACAAGTTTCAAGTAATATCATTTTGGTTAACCAATGCCCTAGTAGTGTTCATGGAATTGATGTCGTGTGTATTCATACTTTATATAGTTTACTTCATCATTGTGTTCATTGATGTCATTCTTGTCAACTCGAGGAGTAGGGAGGAGCATGAGTAACTTATGATGATTGTGCTCCATGCTTTAACAAATCAATGGCTTGACGAGAAATTCTTAAAATGTAAATTTTGGCTTGAGTCTATAGCACTCTTGGGGCATATGGTGACCAATAATGGGATTATGGTAGGCCCAACAAAGATTGAGGTTGTTCAGGATTGGTTTTGGCCCACCTAGGTGACAAATATTCAAAGTTTTGTTGGATTGGCAAGCTACTACTAAGGGATCATCGAGGGATTCTCTTCTATAGTAGCTCTAGTAACTGGGCTGACTACTAGGTTGGATGTTCCTTTCATGTGGTTCAATGAGTGATCGAAGATTTTTTTGAAGCTCAAAAAGTTGCTTACCGCAACTTCTATTCTAACTCTCCCAGTTGAGGGAGAAGGTTTTATGGTGCATTATGACATATCTGACATCGATTTGGGTTGTGTTCTGATGCAACAATGGAGTGTTATTGATTATATGTCGAGGTAGCTTAAGATGCATGAATGCAACTAACCCACTCATGATTTGGAGTTGGCGGCGGTAGGCATTTTACTTACAATTTTGAGGCACTACCTATATTGATTTTATTGTCAGATCTTCATAGATCACTGGAGTATTCAATATATTTTATGCCACAAGAACCTTAACTTGAGGCAGCGTAGGTGGATTGAGATTCTAAAAGACTACAAACTCTCTATTATATTCCATCCGGGCAAAGTAAATGTGGTGGACGATATATTAACCTAGAAGGCAGTGACTATGGGGAGTCTAGTCTTCTGTTTAGTTTTAGAGAGATCTTTGGATTTAGACATTCCTTCCTTAGTCAAAATGTTTGTTCGACTTGATATCTCTGATCCCGGTCGAGTTCTAGCTTATATTGAGGCTCGCTCCACCCTATTGGAGAAGATTCATGGTTGAAAGTTTGAGAATGAGGTTTGGTGTCTATTCGTGATCAAGTTTTGAATGGATATTCTTATGAGGCGACCTTAGACTCTGAGGGTGTTTTGAGATTTGGTGATCATATTTGTGTTCCTAGTGTTGGAGATTCGATTCAGATAATACTTCTAGAGGCTCAAAACTCGAGATATTTTATTCACATGGTCACAACTATGATACATAGAGATTTGAGGTAGCAGTACTAGTGGAACAATATGAAGTTGGGTATAAAAAGAATATGCAACTTATTACATGTGTTTTCATCAGGTAAAGGGAAAGCACTTGCGACCTCGTGGTGAGCTTCAGAGATTAACCATTCATGTGTTCAAGTGAGAGAGGATCACTATGGACTTTTTTTAGGGTTACTGTAGATTTCTTGAGATTTTTATAGCATTTGGTATATCATGGATTGGTTGACCAAGTCTGCTTATTTCTTTCCCATTCAATCTTCGTTTAGTGTCAGGAGGTTGGCACGTATCTATATGAGGGAGATGGTTTGTCTTAATTAGGTTTCAGTGCCTATTATCTTCGATAGAGGTTCCCAACTCATTTCTAGCTTGAGGAGGGCATTCTAGGAGGAGTTGGGTACTTTGGTTGACCTTAGCACAACATTTCACATGCATACTAATTGGTAACGTTCTAATAACAAGTATTGTTTGAGTATTTAGATTGTCCTATTCGAGGCATTGTATGATAAGCTTTGCCAATCTCTAGTTGGTTGGTTTAAGGCTTCGGAGTTTAAGCCTCGTGGTACGTACTCGCTTCAAGAATCTTTGGCTTGAGTTCATGTAACTCTGGCCATGCTACTTGAAGCTCAGAGTAGGCTGAAGAGCTACACAGAACATTAATGTCATTCTTTGAGTTTTGGTGTTGGTGATCTTGCTTACCTCCAAGTGTCTCCCTTGAAGGGCATGATGAGATTTGGGAGGTGGGGCAAGCTTAGCCTCTAGTATATTGAGCCTTTTGAGATCCTTTGAGTAGTTGAAGATGTTTTTATTAGTTGGCCTTGCCACCTGCCTTTTAAGTTTTTCATAGAGTTTTTATCGATGCTTCACCGATATATTCCTGATGAGTCTCATATGCTTGGGTATAACTCAATCTAGCTGGATGATCTTTTGACTTTATGGAAAAACCAGGTTCTATGTTGGCTAGGGGCGTCAGATGATTGCACTCATGAGATATTCTTGTGCGTAAGGTTTAGTAGAGACACCATCCAATCAAAAAAGCTACCTAGGAGAACAAGTATGACTTGCGAGCCTAGTATCCACACCTGCTCGAACCCTAAGGTATTTCTTTACTCTTTAATTTTGAGGAAGAAAGTAATTTTAGTAATGGATGTTGTAATGACATTCTAGGTCTTTTTCTCTGGACTTTTCAGTGTTTAGATCTTTCTTGTAGCGGACCAAGACATTTGTTACATACTAGGATTGATAGTTCGGTCACCAAGCCCTTAATTTAGTTTAATGCAAGTTTTCATTGTTGTCGCGCCCCGTTTTTCTCAAAACGGGTTCTGGTGCACGACCTAACAACTCTTTTGGGTTTTGGAGGATGAAGAGTCGCCACCTAACGAATTAAGGCGCGTTAGGGCACCTATCTAACCTAACTAAGTCTAGCTAAGGTCAACGAACCAGAGATCGGGTAAGGGTTCAAATTACCTCGAGGGGAAGGTGTTAGGCATCCCTCGAGGTTCACAAATGTGGGTCCCGGCCGTATCTCATGCAATATGTGGGGGTTACAAGTGGCATTTAAGGTCACTTCATTATTTGATTATTTAATTAGCATGATTACTAGGTGATGAATAAATATTAAACAATTAAAATCAATTTATTTATTAATTTAATAAATTAAGCATGCAAAACTATGTGATAACAACATTAAGCAATTAAGAGCACTTTAATTATTTTAATTAATTAGTTAAACATGCAACTAGGTGATAACATAATATTAAACAATGAAGAAAACTTTAGTTATTTTAATTAATTAATTGAGCATGCAAGACTAAGTGATAAGCCAGCAGATAAATATTAAACAATAAGGAGATAAGCGAGGAGATAGAAATTACACAAATAGGTAAGCAAACAATTTTATTTTTATTAAACTACCCCAAGTAAATATAATTATTATAAACAAATAAAGGGATAAAGGAAAGGGAGACTCTGAAGGACTTTAGGATCAGCACTCGACTTTCTTTATTTCGATCGGTTTCTCGTAGGGACAGACAAAACCAAAGTTTGTCATTTAGACCGAGTCGATGTCATCATCTCCATAGGGCCTAAACTACCCCTACCCCACCACCGCATGCTTTCGTCTCTACAAGGTGCCTATCGTCCCGCTTAAGGTCCAAGAGGCATTGGACTGCTATTAGGGTGAAATTAGACAAAGATAAAATATAATAGGCCCACCTAGACACCAAGTCAAACAAGTCGGACAATCACTTAGCACCTAAGGTCTCACATTGGCCTCTAGGTTTTATTAAACATATTGACAAACACAAATAATGTGAAGAGGTCGTATATGAGCATGTCTGCATACAAACATACGAGCATCAAGACAACAACAATGAGTTAAGCAAGCTAAATTATTAACGGACAGCTCTAAAAGCATGCAGATAATTGTTTAACTAGTTTTAGTGGTAGCAACAAACTATTACAGAATATAGATTTTAAAGGGGGCAACAATTAATGACTTAATAGATTTATTTTATAAACTGATTTTAAAAGTTATCCCATATCCGAGAAATATTTTAGTAGCAGTAGCAGGTTGAATTACTTATTTTAAATTGCAGTCAATTTATTAAAAGTAGAAATTAATTAAAAGCTTATTTTAAATGGCAAAGAAGCATGCAAATAATGGTAATTAGTTGATTAAGAGTGGCAAGAAAATTATACATAATGCAGAAAACTGAAATTATTTCAGGCAGAATTTTATTAGTATGGCAAAATTAAAGAGACAGATCATTCAAAAAATAGCGTGTTAATGCGGTAAACACTTAGACTATTTTGTGAAATTTATTTTAAGTAGCGATCAATTCAACAAGTACAAAAATTAATCATTTAAAGGCAGAACAGTTAATTATGACACAGGAAAATTAATAATTATTTCATGCAGACTTAATCTGGGCAGATTGGTTATTATTTGAAACGTGCAAATACAGAGCCAACATAATAAGGAAAATTTAAATACTTTAATTATTACATACATGAGATATTTGAGAATCTATAGGCCTAATATCTAAGTGACTAATAGGTATTAAAGTGATTAGCTGAACATACTGAAATGATTAGGATATGATTTTAACAAGCAAATTTCTTTAATCTTATTAACATTGATTTCTTTAGTAGAAACCTATAGACATGATGTCTAAGTAATTGACATACTGGTTGATTAAATACATGCAATAATAACAGTCAGGGCAGATTTTAAAACATGCTGGCAATGTTTAAACTGATTAACATGCTATAATTATTAGTAACCTAAAGTTGACTAGAACTTGATTAGTTAACAGAATTAAGTTATTAAAACATGCTGAAATTAATTATCAATTAACTAGCATCAGTTTGATTAGTTGAATCCTATAGGCATGCTTTTCTAGTGACAAACTAAATTTATGAGCATTTACAGGCGTTCTATTGACATACAAATATTTAATCCAATCCTACAGGCAGTCATCTAAATGGCAAAAAAATATTCCTTTGTAGGCAAGACTGAAAATTAAGCTTATATGCATGAATTTCTAACCCTTTAACATGCTAAAAATAATAATTAAACCTATGGGCATGATATCTAAGAGATGGCAAAAACAAACTGGAACAAACAAGTTGTTATAAATACCAATGTTTAATCATTATTTTATGCATAAAGAAGTTGATCGATGGGTCACATAAAACAAAGAGTATGCATCATTTATTAGTTAGATTGAACGGGTATACAAATTAAGTAAATAAATTACAATGGATAGTTAAAGCATTTGAACACATTATAAATCTTAAACTATAATTAGACAAATTTAAATGGGTGATCAAACAATGATAACTTTATTTTTTATTTTAGTTAAGATCTTAAGTGAAGCTATTAAAACGAATTGTCAATCAATCACAATTCTAATGGGCGTGCTTTCTAACACAAATAAATTACGAAAAAGATAAAATAAAACAAGTAGCATATCAATCCCCCTCCCCTAGACGATCCCCCAAGTTATATCATATATGGAGAGATAGTGTTAGAGTTATACACAATATTACAAGCCAAAATAGAGGACAAATGAATAAAATATACAACATTAAAATAAGCAAAATAGTTCCGTCTGGAATTCTCTTCTAAGAGATTGTTCCACACCTTGGACTCTAAATTCAAAAACCTGTTAAAAGGGATAATGTAACACATATATATAGTGGCAAAATAATCGTAACATCAAATATTTAGCAACAAATTACTTTCATACGTATAAGCAACAATCATAAAAAAGGGTCAAAACAAACAAATAATAATCATATACATTATCACACATAGAGAGAGGGAAGAACGAAAACTAATCCGAATGCTTTCTTTACCATTACAAACTTACATAGAGGTATGGATGCAAAATAATATAAATACTAAATAATATTACTAACCAATTAGGCAGACAAGAAATATCAACAATGACAACCCCTTAATCCGACGTTCGACCCGTACACAGCAAAATAGCAAGTATAGAGAAGCTTTAAAGTTTACCGGAAAACTTAATTCTTTTGAGTAGAGAGCAATATTTTTAAATATTCAAAAGTAAGCCATGTCCGAGCAAGGTATGAATGTCTAGCAATGATTTATAATGAAGGGAGGGGTCCTATTTATATAATAGAAGAGGGGCGTGGTAATAAGGGAAGGAACATTTTAAGGAATCAATTAATATAACAATTTCCTTATTTCAAAGGAGCCAAATCAGATTTTAATAAAAATATTATTACCAAATTATGAGCAACTAAATATGGCAAAGAAATAATTAAGAGTTTTCAATAGTGCAAGAACCGGTTGGAAATAAATATTTACCCAATGTTAAATTACCATAAGTAGACAAATAAGCATCAATCAAGAATATTAATTTCCTTTAAGAAAAGGAAAAAAACCCAAATCAGTCCAAACAATTTCTTTAATTAGCCGAGATTTACCGAATATAATCAAGTCAGACAAATTCCCCACTTAATTAAGGCAAGACAAATCAATTAAAATTAGTCAATAAAATAAACATGTAAAATCAACCAAACTTTTTATCAACAATCAAATATATACTTACCATAGAAAATAATTCAGCCCCCAAATCAACTACTACAATATTATTAGCAAGGACTTCATTTTTTACCAAAGGAGGCAATTCTAAATAGTAAACAAAATCAGCCTAACAAGAGTTCATTCTTTCGACATTAATTAAGGAGAAAACGATTAGACTTTGAGGAAAATCATATCATAACCAAGCAATCCTACTAATCAACGGCATGCTAATATCTATAGAGAAGCAAATAGCAAAGAGATATATTGACATTCCAAGTCAAAATAAATGATTAACAATACACAGAATCAAAAAATTAGAAAATTACAAGGAGGACATGATTACGATTAGGAAATAGCAAATAGGCAGATTACAATAGAAGCCATGAACCGACTTCATTTTCACAAAAATATAAGAATAAGAGATATGTATAAATGAAAAATGCATCAGCTTGTATCATCACTTTGGACCCATGCTTGAATGTGAATTTGCCATAGACTTAACAAAATAAAAGTAAAACATCACACTAACATGCTTGAATATGATTTTGCCATATACTTAAACAAGTAAAAATCACACCAAACTCAAACAAAATGAAAGATGTTAAACGAAAGGAAATGATAATTGAGAAAGAGGAGCGAACCTAGACGGATCTGTCAAAGAACCGTCTTAAATACACTTGAAATCCAAGAAATGTCCGCCGGAGCTTGCTGCTGGCTGTCCTTGCCAGTGTTGCTGGCCACCGGAAAAATGGAGCAGAGGCGGCCAGCACCTGCTGGTTCCACGCTGCTGCTTCTTCGTGGTGGCTCCTGCTGCCAATGTTGCTGGCTGTTGCTGGAGCTGCTGGTTGGAGATGGCTCGCTGGAGCTGCTGGCTGCTGTTCGCCAGGCTGCTGGTTGGAGACAGCTCGCCGGAGCTGCTGGCTGCTGCTGGTCCTGCATCGCTGGTGACTGCCGGAAAGGAGGAGAAACGAGAAAGAGGAGATGGAGAAGAAGGGCGGAGAAGAAAGGGAAGAGGAAGATGAGAGAGCGGAGGCGCCACCGGACTGAGTGGTGGCCATCCTCGCCGGCGGAGTGGAGGCAAAGAGATGGAGGCGGTGGCTGTCTTTTAGATAGGAGAGAAAATAAAAAATGAATATATTTAGGGTTTGGGGTCTTTAGAACTAAAATAGGATAGTTAGAAGATTTTAAATCCGGACCCTTGAATCTAATAAGATTAGTGACTAGGATTTGATCTAGGATTTAAGTTAAAGGATAGACGGTCAAGATTAGAAGCTGAAATTTTGAAATCAAATTGAATTGAATTTGAAGTGGCTAAAATTGCAATAGCATGGGCTAGAATTGAAAAGAAAAGGTGGCTATCATTGAAATAAAATTGAAATTGAATGGGCTAGAATTAGAATGAATTAGAATAAAATGTGCTATAATTTAAATGATTTTGAGGAAATTTTAAGAAATGCTATTCAATTATAATACTACAAATATTATAATATTTTTTATATAGTTAAAAAATTACTTAAATTTTAAAACATTTGAATAAAATAATTACTTTTAGTTTTTACTAACAATTTTTAAAATATCTTCATAATATTTACGATAATTTTATAAAGCACGCATACTAAAATGTATAATTTTTAGACAAAATTGATTAAAATTTTAAACTCGAAATATTTTCAAGAAATTCGTATTTAGTCGAATAGCATTCTTAAAATTGCTAAAGGTCGGTCAAAATTGGGTGTCAACAATTGTTTAGTGATTTTGAAGTTTGAACAGATGATTTTGGTTAAACTTTTAGCTACACAACATTATAATGTAATTTTCATGATTCTGTTTTCTTTGAAACATCGATTTCAGTCTAGATAGGTCTCTTGGTTTGGGTACTGAGGCTTCCAGACTCATAGAGAAACCTTTTGGCTTATGACAAACATAAAAGATAGCATTATGATGTTTTGTGACATGTTTAAGGTCAGATTATGCCCATTTTTGGGGATCTAGTTCCTTGAGCTAGTTGGGACCTATTGATAGAGTGAATTTTGTGATTCCTTATGTGGGTTCCACAATACAATTTGTTTTTCAATTTTAGACTGGAGATTTATTGTTGCATTATGGGTGTCAAAATGATTTTATTGGTGCTATGATCACTATTTCAATAGTTTGTCTGCATTCATAGCGGATTAGAAGGGAAAAGCATCAGTTTAGAGGTGTGGAGCTCATGCGTTTGATTTTGAGATAGGCTATGGCTTACTATACTTAGACATTGCTTTTTGATTGTTCTATCATGATAGTTTTCTAAGTGTTGGGTTGGTATTTATCATCCTAGTTAGCCTTATTTTCATTGTATCAGAATTATTGGGCTGATCATGAATAGTTTGATGTTATATTTTCTTTGGTGAGTTGTGAATAAGGTAGAATGGCCTTAGTATCAATTTTATTGAGCCTTAGGCTAGATTAGTGAGTATTTTCCTTAGATGTTGGTTTTGTGGCCCAAGGGGTTAGATTCGATAATGTATTGGATTAGTTTCGACCCTACGGGCTACGTTGTGACCTTTGGGTATCATTATTAGTAAGACTGGTTGGCTAACTGTGGTGTGATGACTAACCAGACTTATTCATGACCCTATTCCTTTATGTAACATAGTTGATCCGAGGTAAGATTCTAGGAGGGGCTAGTTAGTGTCGTCACTATTCCGATTTAAGATTTCAAGAGATGTTAGGTTTGTGTAGAGTCTTTTCGATGTAATATCCTAGGATTGACTTGGCTTCTAAGGCTTTCCGATGTAACATTCTTGGAAGGACTATCTATTCCAACATGAGATTTTAGAGTGAGCTAGGTTTTGGTAAGGCTTTTGAATGTCAGATTTTGGGAAGGACTAGTCATTGCGATGTAAGTTTTCAGGGTATGCTAGGTTCTGATAAGATTTCTGACGTAAGCTTCTAACAAGGACTAGAAATTTCAACGTAAGATTTTGGGGTGTGCTAAGTGTAAAGAAGGCCTTTTAATGTATAATTCTGGCAATGACAAGTCATTCCAAGGTAAGATTCCGAGGTGTGATAGGTTCTGATAAGGATTTTCGATGTAAGATTGTAGGAAGGACTAGTTATTCTAACGTAAGATTCTGGGAGATGCTTGGTTACATGGTATAATCTCGACATAAGATTTTGGGAAGGTGCATATGTGTGTTATTAGGTTGTGCCTTATAATGTACCTCTTGTGTGCACTTGCTGGGCATATGAGGGTTCAACCAAATTATGAATTGTTTTATTGTTACTGTTATGCCTTTATTTGTGCCTTCTAGGCTTATGGGGTTCATGATTCATGACTACCCTTGCCTTTACTTTTGCTTTATTACCCCATTCCAATCTAATCCCAAGTAACCGCGAAAGAACAAATCCTCCGATAACACATTGGAGCCGCATAAATAGGAAGAGAGAGGACATAAGATAATTAAAGCTCACAATCACCTAAACAATGACTCATGCCATCAAACTCAAGTCTACAACTATAGTCTACATGAATCTAGTCCATTCGAAACGATGTCGGAGACAAAACAAGGCTACAAGAATCGCAAGCCAAAACCAACACTAGTCTATTCTAGACTAAGGCCGAACATGCTTAATATAACAAGTAATAATGCAATTAATACACAACAACATGCAACACATATAAACCTCAACTAGCATGGTAATAAACCCAAAACAATGTCGATCAATCCTAAAACATGGTATCTAGGAAGACAAGTAGGAATGACTAGGTATCCGCCCCCAACTCACTCTAATCAACATGTATTTATGCAATCCAGCTTAATCTATATGGGAAAGAAGTTGTAGCCTACCTGTAGGCCGACCACAATCACAAGGCTGGAGCTTTTACTTTCTGAACAACATCCGAACTATACCACACTATTAAAAATAGGATCACAACATCAGTACGGTCGTTTAGAAACCAAAGCAAATAAATGGAGAAAAGCCTATTCTAGAGTCAAATGAAAATTGTGGAGCCCATGCCATAATTTTTGGAATTGACTCCATCACAAGGTCCTATTCAATGCCAAACTTGTGTTCCAAAAAAGGGAACGATTTGGGGCTCGGAATAGCCACAACGAACAACAATAAAGAAAACAATAATTTAGCTCCAAAAATAAGAACAAGGCAACGAGTTGCAATGATAATTCACCTCAAATGGAGGTTGCCCGACACTATTTGATCACTCCTCAATGTAGCCTCGACAATTTCAGACGTGCGGGACTCAAATAACCCAATTTCAAGCTAAAAGACTAAGACATCACACTTTGAAGATTCCAAAGAGAGCTACCCTTTCGACTTGTCATATTTAAAGATTAGTCTAATCTCTTCTTCACAAACGTGGAGGGTCCACCATGAATACAAACCCTGTAAATATGACGATGGCCTCGTGATCGTGTCCAAAGGGGAACAGGACCCTATGAATATGGCAGGGACCCCACAAACATCACCCCACGAACGTGTCTAGGGCCTCGTAAATGTGGCCACCAGGCTGTCAAGCCTTCGCAAACATGGCATAGGGCCTGCGATTGTGAAGGCCATAGCCTCCACCAGCTAATGCATATCAACTTGTTTTTGGCTAGTGAAATTCTGACAGAGAGTTCCAAATTTATTTGAAACTCCGTGCAAGCAAATGAGATATGCAACCCTACCGAATTTGATATTACAAACTCAACACAATAGTTGAAATTACCATACAAAGTCAATTCGGCAAAAAGTGGTTTCCATCCCCGAACTTTGTTTTAAGCCAAAATCCGTAGGGTGGCTCAAAATTAATTAACTCAGAAGCCTCAGGATTCAAATGAAGGGTCGTTCTAGACGAAACTCAATATACTGGAGCTAACGGCGCTGATGGAATTCTCGTCCGATCTTATTTATGTAGAATGTTGACTAAAGTCAAACTTAGGCCTTAGCTTGAAAGTTAAAACGCCTAATCACATACTCGCACTGAAAGCCTCGCGACCTACCTTGGTAAAAGCCTAAAATAACCCATTCAGAGATGATTGTATCGTCAAAATTGAAGTAATTCTAAGATCATCTTCTTGAAACTTTGTTTAAAAAATGACCATTCAAGGTCAAAAAGCTCTTAAAAAGTATAACTCACATAAAAATCAAATGAACGATCAGGTGACGGGACTGTCAGTCCCAGGTCATAAATGACTTGAAGTCACTATTTGACTGCTCTAAACAATGAAAAGAAGGTATAAACACATAAATAACCTGGAGGGTCATTACAATGTTGTAAGGATCCTCATGGTCATTTGCTTGTTTTTGTGTGTTTTTACTGTTTTCCCCTTCCCGTAACTTTGATTTTGGTGAACACATATTAGGCCAATATATCAAAATTTGCTTTTGCCTACTTCTTTATTATTTTAGAAAAAACTAGCAAATAATTTATGAAGGTCATGAATCACACTTTAGGGAGCTAACTACTGATAGCAAATACGTTGACCTAATTTGAAGAACATTATCTATCAACATATCCTTCCCTTCAAAAGATATAAAATGCTCCAGTGATATTCCAGTTAATATTAGAAAGTATAGATCTTTATTTTCAAGATTCCATGCATTTACTTCTTTTATTAAAATTTACCATGCTTTTTCAAATTATTGAATTCTTTTATGTATAAATAATGAATTTTGTTTAATGCAAAACTTGATTTAATTTCAAATAGCTTTAGAAATAATCTATTCATTGTAGAACTATTTTAATGAAACTCTAGGAAGATTGTTTTTTGAATTTTAAGATTTAAGAACTGCTTATAATTATTTTTGGAAAACTCCAGATATTTGAAAAAATTAGTAGACATTGATCGATCATGATACCTTGAACTACTTGTATTAGAGTAAGAGTTATTAGTTTACCATTGGATTAAGCACTAACAGAAAGCCCTAGTAAGGCTTAAAAAGTTATCATAAGTGAGCAGTTAGTTCAAGCACTAGAATGAAAGCTCAATTAAGGATTAAGTATATATACTTGAATGTTAAGAATCTTGATGTCTGAAGAGTACATGTGATAGAGAATTTACAATTAGACAAAGATCGTCCTTGACTATATAAGAAGAATAGGAATAAGAATGTCAGAATCACAAGAAACTCCCTATAAAGAAAGAAAAGAGTACTTCTTACAAAGATTCTGAAGAAAGATTTTCAAAAGGAGCATAATTTTTTATGTTAATTGTTTATAAAGAAGTGTTTTAAATTTAAATGCATTTCATATTTCTTTTTATGTTTTTTCCGCGTAAGTGTCCTATTTTGATTACGTGGGTTCTATATTGGCTTTTAAAAATGTAGATACAAACTTTATTATTGAGAAGGTAACATATTAGGATCTCCTCTCTTCTAGTTGATTTGGTGAGTTTCATTCAGAACATTATAGCTCACGAGTCCTTCGATATCATTCTTTTTATGCATTATTCAGTCGAGGATTAGCTCAAAATTTGTGTCTTGAGAAATCCACGTATCTTTTTAAAGGCCTTAAAGATAATTTGAAGTCATAAATCAATGCAACTTATTCATGTGGTTTATTAGTTTTTCGTTTATCAAATTGAAACAGGCAAAATGTTTTAGACTATGTTTTTATTTCCAAGAAAAACATTTTCTAGCATTTAAACGTCTGATTTACATGATAATATGTAACGATCTGATTACGTCATTAGAGAAAAGCCAATGGTGAAAGAATTGAGGTCAGAAAACTCTTTCGTAGTAACTTGAGATTTCCTAGCCTAGTCCAGATTTGGATGAAATCAGAGTCTAGGGAAATCTGGTAACAAATGAGAGATCTATTAATGATTTTGATTACATGCATAGTTAGATAAGTCGTTAAGGGATCCGTAAGATTTTACGGAATTGAATTCGGGTGAGTAGAACTCCCAGAATCGATCTTAGCGTGAACGGTATTTTCTGAGCGTCGTTGGTCAAAGGTGTGTTGTGAAATGGGGATCTTGGAATTATTAAAATAGCTCACTGTTTCGTGCAAGCCGCTTTGGCGCTGGGTTTTGTCACTCTAGTGGGGCCGCTGTAATGGGGTGAGGACCGTTGTGGCAGGCAAGATGCGACTTAAGTCAGAAATAAATTAAAACCCCCAAAATGTTTTATTCTGCACTTTTCGACTTTGAGAGCTATGAGACGACCCCAGACGAGTTCTTGACCGTTTTTCACCATTCTTGAGGCTAAAGGTAAGGTTTTCACTCTCCGAATCTATTTTTCAATCCGTAGAACTTAGTTTCTTGGGTAATTATTGATAGGGGAGGGTTTTGATCTGGAATTTATGGTGGAAAAAGCCCTAAATTGGGTATTAGGATCTTGGGTTTGATCTAGGGTTATTGGGTTTGTTATAATCCGGATAATTAGACCTTTGATTGTTGATCCTTGCGTTAATTGTATATTTTTAGACCACGAACAAGCGAGAGGAACCCGGAAAGGAAGATTCAAGTGTCTTAGGGGATTCAAGCTTGGATTCGAGGTAGGTGATAGTTGTGATTTCATGTTGGTGTGATATATGTTTGTAATTGCTTCATTATAATGCGTGTATGTATGCGAATGTTGCACTATTGATCACACTACTTATGGATGAGGATAATTGAATAATTTTATGCCATGAATCACCTCTTGTTGTATGATTGTGAGAATATACATTGTGATTGTGATTGTTGCTTGTTGAATAGACCGAGTGTTGCGTTCCGACACACTAACTTGGATTGGTTGCCACGTTCCAACATAAACATGGGATCGGTTGCCACGTTCCGGCATAAACATGGGATCAGTTGTCACATTCCGGCATAAATATTGGATCGGGTATCACGTTCCGGTATGCTAACGGTTTGGGTGTGGGTTCCATGAGAGGACCATTGAATTGAGTTCCGTGAGAGGACCATTGAATTGTGTTGTGTATCTACTTGTGATGATTTCGTTCATATCTAATGATGATTGATATTGGAAGATGGTATGTTGCTCTAAATTGATATAATTGTGATATGTGAGAATCGTGAAATTGTTCGTTGTTCGTAATAGTTGACTAATATTGTATATGTTCGGTATATGCATATTTTATAATGATTGTGGTTACTTGCATGTGTGTCACTTAGTGGGATAGCTGCGTGATCCTATCAGTACACGGTGGTTGTGTACTGCTACTGCACTTGCTCTTATTTTTGTTGAGTACAGGGCATCTTCCGGCGGCTATTGACAGACCTTGCTTAGAAGATCAGTGATCGCCGATTCAAATTCAAGGGTGAGCCAGTTCTTCCTTGCTGCCTTGAGTTCTCTTTTTGTTTAGTCCATTCTATTCGGACTTGGACTAGTTTTTTAAATGATTTTCTTGTTTAGACTTATGAATCTTGTTAGAGTTTTTGTACATTGACTTTCAGGTTCTAAGGATTGTTCTTCCGCATTAGTTTGGTTAGTTGTTTGTTAAAACCTTGGAGTTTATGGGAACTTCCTTATTTAGTTATTTAAACCTGCTTCCGTAGCTTTAAATTGTTAGTTAGTTAGTAGTTATGGTTCTCCCACCGAAGGATTAGTGTGGGTGCCAATCACGACGGTCTGAATCGTGACATAATATATAGAGTATGATTCGAAATATACACTTAGTCAAGTTAAGGCACTTAATGTTGATCGAGACTTGATCAAAAGTTAATTTGTGATAGAATACTAGGTAAAGACAACTTTACTCTCATAGCATGAAAATCTAATATTACATAATTAGAATAAATTCAATAAAATTGGTGGGCTGGGGATTTTTGTTGTTTACCAGTAGTCAAATTGCAAAATTTGTCATCTATGTACGACTTGTATATAACTGTATTTTTTTAAAGATAGAAATTTGCTATTATGTCTGAATATCTTGGTGGGACAACGACTACATTAATTTATTCTAACGGAGGAAGAAAAGGAGGTTGTAGCGATTGAAATTCCAGACATTCAATCAAGCTTGAAGGAGTGTGAGGTAAGTCTTTTTGGTAAAGTGATATCAGATAAAAAGGTTAACTTTCAAGGAATCAAGAACACTTTACCTTTGGCTTGGGGAAACCCAGTAGGACTGGAAATAAAGGAAATAAGATATAATTTTTTC
The DNA here is from genome assembly GCF_019186545.1 of Solanum stenotomum. NCBI lineage: Eukaryota > Viridiplantae > Streptophyta > Magnoliopsida > Solanales > Solanaceae > Solanum > Solanum stenotomum. The sequence continues at coordinate 47,050,343 of NC_064285.1, read as the reverse complement.
AGTTTAGTTTTAAGGATAAGGAAAGTATGGACAACATAAGATTGGGTACGCCATGGTTATATGATAGATACCTCCTTAATGTTCATCCTTGGTAACCACGATTGAAGAGCAATTTTGTAGTGTTTAATGAATGTAATATGTGGGTTCAAGTTTGGAACGTCCGCTTACACTGGATATCAGAGGACGTTGGGTGCAAAATAGGTCAAGCTTTGGGAGGAACTGTTGATGTTGTAATCCCGGGAAATGGGAACAAGAAGGGACGATATATGAGGCTTAAGGTCATGATGAATATCTCCAAGCCACTGCCTAGAGGTAAATTAATCAAATTAGGAGGGGACACTACATGGGTTGAACTACGATATGAAAACCTTCCTTATGTTTGTTTTTACTGCGGTATACTAGGACATAATGAGAAAACTTCTGTCCAAAGAGCCAAGGATATACGATCAGACACACTAAAAAGGGATCAGTTTGGGGCATGGCTAAAAGCAGAGAATCGTGTGGCTTCCGCAGATAATCAGAGACATGAAGGAGTACACAATATGTCAAAGTGAATGCAAAGAAACTACAGGTCTTAAGGAAATTGACGAGGATTCCATGCACAAAAAAAGAATCAAACCAATTGCAGCCTATGGAGATAACAACTTATGAATCACAAGAGGGAACTTCTGTTGCTAATAAAAACCCAAATTTTGGATATTGGATTAGGGGAGGAGGATAAGTGCTCAAAACTACCACCTGACAAGAATACATATGACGCCACAACAAAGGAAAATGAAGATGCTGCCCAGATGAATACAAAAGACCTGACAGAAAACATTAACCAGGGTATCATAACCATTAATCAAATAGAAGGCCATAAAGGAATCAATACTATACACGCTGGAACAAAAGATCAGGTATGTGTTTCTGCTCTTGAGGCTTATTCTGAATGCTTATCTCAGTCATTAGAATTTGAACATTGTAATGAAAATAATAAGCTTATGCAAGTAAGGAATGACAATCAGAATGAAGGAGAATAAAGGATAAATTGGAAACGGAGGGCTAGACTAGTTGGTGCTTCTAATAGTTTAAATAAGGATACAAAATTAAAGAGTGTTAATGAAAATTGTGGTGAGCTTGTTATTATAGACGAAGGAATACAAGCTACAGGGGATAGACAAAAGAGTGGTAATGCTTCGAATATTGATATAGCAACAACAAAGAATAAAATCATGGTGAAGCGGGAGGCCAGCCCTAAATGGCTTCCCTCTTTACAATGAGGACTATGGTGTGGAATTGTCGAGGCCTGGGGTGATCCTTGACAGTTCCCTTTTTGAAGGAGAATGCATCTTCACTCTCCAAGTATTATTTTCTTAAGTGAAACAAAAAATAGAGAAAGCACGGTTAAGAGGGTAGAAAGAAAAGTAAATATGGTGCACACTATAACTGTGGAGCCGATAGGATTATCAGGAGGCCTAGCTTTATTTTGGAATGACACTATCCAGATATGTGAATCACATTCTTCTCCTTTTTATATCGCAACTTTGATAAAAGATTACTTAGCTGATTGTAAATATGGGTGTGTATTTGTGTATCTAAGCACATATAGAGTTACTCGTAGATATCAGATGCAAGAATTGGTTAAAAAATGCATAGATTGGGGTGCTTTGTGGGTCATAGCTGGTGACTTTAATGATTTTATTGATGAATAGGAAAAACAAGGAGGAAGAAATAGAGATACTCAGACATTTGGAGACTTTAAGAACTTTATATGGAACTTAGGTGCAATTGACTTAGGTTATAATGGAAAACCTTGGACATGGTGGTGTTACAGGGAAAATGAGGGTATAATCCAAGAAAGGCTAGATCGTGTCTTAGTCTCTCCTAATTGGAAAATTAAATTCGAGAATGCGAATGTGCAACATATTGAAACTGAGGCATCAGATCATTTTGCCTTGATGTTGTCTTCTGTTGCGGAACAATTAAGGAAGAAAAAATGGTTTTACTTTCATAAGAGGTGGATTGAGTGTGAAGGAGTTCAGATATTATTTCAAAAGCTTGGTCGTACGATTGTAATGGCTTTGAACAATCTCGAGTTAGCTTGAAAATCAAACATAGCCGTAGATCTTTGGTGGCTTGGTTAAGGGGGGCTAATGGTAATGCAAGAAAGAGAATTATTAGCATTAAGGGGAAGATTACAGCCCTTAGGAATAACGCTAGTAATTTTGACCGGAGTAAATTAAGGTTACTGAAAAGGGAACTAAGCAAAGCCTATAATGATGAAGAAACCTTTTGGAAACAGAAGTCTAGAGCCTTATGGTTGCGTGAAGGGGATAAAAATACTTCATATTTTCACATGGCAACCTTGCAAAGAAGAAATAGAAATATGATAAAAGGTTTCCAGATATCTGATGGGAGGTGGGTGGTAGATCAATCTGATATAATTCAAGAAGTTGAGCAGTATTATAATGCGGTGTTTGCGATGCATCCCCTTAAAGCAGCAGGTGTTGATGGTATGACTCCTCTATTTTTTCAAACGTATTGGAATATCTTATCAAAGGAAATCTGTGATGCTGTTAAAAGTTTCTTTAGTACAGGATATTTACTCCCTACATGAAACCATCTTTTAATCACTTTAGCGCCCAAAGTTAAAAGCCCCACCTTAGTTTTACAATTTAGACCAATAAGTTTATGTTCTACCTTGTACAAGATTATTGCAAAAATTCTAGCTGCAAGAATGAAATGTGTTCTAACTAAGGTGATGTCCCCTACTCAAGCGGCTTTCATCGGTCATAGACAAATAACTGACAATGTTATTTTAGCTCATGAATTTATGCAGGTGTTAAAAAACAAACACAGAGGTAGGCAAAATTATATGGTTATGGAATTGGATATGTAGAAAGCCTATGACAGAGTCGAATGGATTTATTTACAAGAAATGCTTTTATGAATGGGTTTTCATAAAAGATTTGTCGATTGGATAATGCAATGCATCTCTACACCTACTTATAGTTTTAATATAAATTGGGAGATACTTGAATTGGTTAAACCTACCAAGGAGGTAAGACAAGGAGATCCATTATCACCATATTTATTTTTAATATGTACTGAAGGTTTATCAACATTATTGAACATATCAGAGGAACAAAATGAAATCCAAGGGCTAAAGTTGAATAGACATAGGCCAAGTGTGACTCATTTACTTTATGTGGATGACTCCTTTATATTTTGTTCAGCTAACAATCAAAATGCAAGTTGTGTAGCCAATATCTTAAAGAAGTATGAACGAAGCTCTGGGCAAGTGGTTAATCTAGATGAATCAGCAATCTGTTTTAGTAAAAATGTGAGAGAGGAGGAGAAAGTTGAGATATCCTCGTTGCTTGGACAACGACAAAGGAATGACATGGGTATGTACTTAGGCTTACCGGCTGTTGTGGGACGCTCCAAGAAAAGGATGCTAGAGTTTATAAAAGAAAGAGTCAAGACGAAAATAAAAGGAGGAAGGGAAAAATTTTAGGTATTGCGGGAAAAGAAATTATGCTCAAGTCCGTACTAGCAGCGATCCGTACGTATGATTTGTCTTGTTTCCAACTCCTTGATGGTCTATGTAAGGAAATTACATCCCTTTTTTCAAATTTTTGGTGGGGACAAACAGAGGAGAAAATAAAGATGCATTTTGAGAAATGGAATAGATTATGTGACTCTAAATCAATTGGAGGATTAGGCTTTAGAGATCTAAAAGCTTTTAATATGGCACTATTAGCTAAGCAAGCTTGGCGAATTCTATCTCAACCAGATTATTTAATAGCAAACATTTTCGAAACTCAACCTTTCTTAAAGCTTCAACATCATCTTCTAGTTCTTGGATACGGAAGAGTATTTTGTGGGGAAGAGATCTTTTGACTAAAGGATTAAGATGGAGGATTTCTGATGGGAAATATATTAATGTGTGGATCGACCCTTGGATACCAAATAATAATGGCTTCATACCTAAGAGTATTCATGGGCATAGAAATTTAGATTTAGTAGTATCTGATTTAATTGATAAGAATATGCACATATGGAAAATACAAGAGCTAAATTCGTTGTTTGAAGCTAAAGATGTTATTGCTATATTGTCTATCCCAATTTCTATTGCAGGTTCTAATGATAGGTTAATATGGCACCATACAAAAACAGGAAACTATGAAGTTAAGTCAGGTTACTACATCGCAAAGGATTTGATCGGTAAGACAAGCAAAAATGCTTTTGGGACTTCCTATGGAAGTTGGGAGTTAAAAATAAGCTTAAACACTTTTTGAAAAATTGTGTGCTTAACTCTCTACCCGTCCATAGTAATTTAGCAAAAAGACTACACAATGTAGATAAGACTTGTAAGATTTGTGGTCTTGGACCTAAAGATATAGAACATATGTCATTCAAATGTCCTCGGTCTCAACTTGTGTGGAAGCAATGTCCTATAAATTGGCCTGATATAGGATATATTAATGATTTTTCTATATGGTGGTATGACTTGTTCTTAAATACCAAATCTTTTCCTGAATCTATTGACTTGATAAACTTGAGCGCTAACATTATGTGGCAAATTTGGAAAGGTAGGAATAGTTGGTTGTTTAATCAGGAAAGGTTAGAACCAAGAGATATTGTTTCTAGATCGATGTTTGAGTATGAAGAATATAAAGAGTTACTAACAAAAAGTCTTTCGTCTTGTTCCTCTAGAAATCATCCTGCGATTAAACTAACAAATTTGCAAGATGGCATTTTATTGTTTACAGATGCAGGATTGCAGAATGATGATGGAACGGCAAGTATCGGTATTGTGGCTTTGGATAGCCTTGGGAACCTGCTTCATGCCCATGGATCCCCAATCCAATTTGTTGGGAAAGTCAAGACTGCTGAAGCGATTGCTATTAGGAAAGCTCTTAAATATGCTATCAGTAAGGGATGGAAGAGAGTGAAGATTTTATCAGATGCTAAAAATGTTGTTGATATGATTCAGAAACGAGTAACGACTTCATGGGAGATAGAAGTGTTGTGTGAAGACATTTGGAAGCTTTCAAGCATGTTCAATCATGTAGAATTTATATATATATATATCTAGATCTGTGAACAAAATAGCGGATAGGTTAGCTAGATACTCTATCTCTTTGTTGAAGGAAATCTCTTGGGAGAAGTTTTTCCCAAGTTGGATCATCCAGGATGCAAAAGATATGTTTAAACTATGTATTTCGTTGATGCAATAATAAAAGAGGTTCTGTTTCGGAGAAAAAAAAAGAGATTGGTTTGGTTGTCCAGTACTCTATCTAGCACGACCTTCTCTCTAGTACCTCTAACCCAACCTTCTACGTCACCTGCTCATTCTTTATATGTTCTAACCTATCTTACACTTGTTGGACTTGGGATCTGACTCAAAGATAGGTTTATATTTAATTCAGATGCAATCATTTTATAAAAATAAATATTAGTAGAACTATTAGACTTTCATAGTCAATTAAAAATTCACAAACTGAAACATTCAAACATTAATATATATCATCTCGATAATGATCGATCAAGTCAATCGGTAGTAAAATGTAACTTGGTAAATTAAAATCAACAGTGCATAAAACCTCTACTTTTTATATGTAAACTATCAATTTTATTAATTAACGTGTAGATTGTTATCATATTATCAACTAAAGTTTGATATAAATTTTCTTACAAGTATCTTATAGATGAATTGATTGTACATATATTTTTTAGACCATTAGTTTATATAATTTTTATATATATATATTATTTTTTTAAAAAAAAAAGGTCTCGCTAAATTACTAGTGGTATTGTTTTGTTGGTATATTCTTGATGTCAAATATTATGATTAATCAGACTTTTTTTTTTCAATAATAATTCATTATTCATGGCTCTCCTTAATGATCTCCCATAATATATATTTATTCATGGTAAATCACTTTAGGTTTTCCTTTTCTTTCTCATTACCTATCAATATTATTGAATGATGATGTAACATTGTCCTTTCATCGTCCGTAATGTTTGGTGTTTAAATCCTATAAAAACCACCTTTCTCACTTGCATATTCCATAAGTTGTGCAGTATTTCTCTAATCATCAAGAGAAAATACTGCAATTCTCAGAGAATAATCAACCTATCTTTGAACATAAAACAAGAAGAAAATTCACTAAATAAAAATGGCACGTCAAGTGATTGTTGTTGCTCTCCTCTTTGTTGCCTTTGTTGGGTTGGTTTCCGGTGCCTCATCACCAAGCAGCTCACCGTCATCATCACCAAGCAGCTCACCGTCATCATCCCCATCATCATCACCATCATCATCATCATCATCATCATCGCCATCATCATCCCCCGCAGCTGCACCTAAAAGTAAGAGCAATGGAAGTGCACCCACACAATCACCCAAGTCATCATCACCACCTAAGGGAAACTCACCATCATCATCTCCTACTTCAGATTCCTCCAGCTCAGCAGAATCACCTGAAGAAGAGGATGTCTCATCACCTCCTTCTCCTTCAACAGATTCTACCACCACAAGTGACTCAGCTCCCACACCAAGTGCTACATCAGCTGAGGCACCCACTACAAGCAGTGCCACCACTTTGAAGGTTTCATCCATCTTTGCTGTTGCTGCTGTTGCTGGATTCTTCTTCTAACATGCTAAGCCCACATATTTTACTCATTAGTTATTTAAAGCTTCATCTTGGTTGAGTGATTCTTTTGTAATAGATTTTGACTAAAATATTCAAAAGTCAAATCAAATGCCTCATTTTTACTTTAACGTGTCATTAGGTCTTCTTATGAACCAATACATCTCTTATTAGTGAATCTTTTTTGTAACTCTGAATAATATTTTTTTTGTGACCAAGGATTTTTGCAATATGTAAGTTTAAAGTCAAAAGCTTTGTTATACTCCCCTCATTCACTATTATAATTTTTTTTCTTCATCAGAATTAATTTAACTAACCTTTGGGGTAAATTAAATTAGATTTATTTAATATTTTAAATATACAATCTAATTATTAGATATCTGAAAATTATATTAAAAATAGTACATGTTGAAACCATTCACATATAAATCAATAAAATAATACATCTTGAAATATTAATCAAAGTATATATAATTTGACTCTACAAATAAAAATAAGGAAGAAACTATATTCGGAAGCCTATCAATGGATTTGGCTTCCCTCTATCCCTTTTCCCTTCTCCCTTCTCATATAACCATTGATTTATTTTTAAATTTTAAATTTTATCAATATATGAGGTATCTCATCTCCTATCAGTGTTATTATTTATTAAATTTTGCACTAATGAATATTCGTGGCAAATAATTTGACGAATTGAAGTAGCTAGTAATTGGGTTACTAGCAGTTTTAATTAAATTATAATGTTATAATTTTAGGATAATATATTGTATGATTTATTATTTAAAAATGATATTTTTTTGTTTCATATATATATATATATATATGAGTGTGTGTGTGAGATTTCTGATAATGATAATGAACGTCATAAATGAAGGTTCTGCATAATTTGAGATTTACAATTTTGTTTGTTTGGTATAGTTAGATATTTAAAATAGTTTTTTAAAATTATGGCTACTAGTCATGTTTCAGTTTTCTTAAAAAGTACAAAAAATATTTTGAAAAATTATGATCAAACACATTTTAAAACTTCAACTCAAATATAATTTGGATCTAATTATATAAAAATATTTAAAAATTTATGATCCAACATTAGCTTAAAAAATTTATATACTTTTTTTTACAATGAGAAAGATGAAATTTTCTTCACAACAGTACACACACATTTAATATGTGCTAAACCGTAATCCAACTGGGCCAATCTATATCTATATAATAATAAAGTTGAATATAAAAACGGTGAGGTGGCGCTCTCTAAAAGCTTCAATCCTATTTATCTTTTTTTTTTTGGGGGTTTTTGGCCTTCTTTTTAAATTTTAAGATACAAAAATATTTACCTAAAAATTTAAAGAACATTAAAGATAATCATATTTAATTGTATCTTCATCAATAGCCATATTTAATTTATTTTGTCATGAATGTTATTATTTTCTTTTTCTATAATATTTATCAATTTCTCATCAATTATTACAAACCTTTTCATTTTATTTTAAAAGAATTCCAACAATTTTTTCACAACAGTTAAATTTTATGGGTTTTATTTATTTATTTTATAATCTTCTCCTTTTTTTTTGTTCTTTATTTTACTTCTTTTTATTATTTATTCAATTCAAGAAATTTTTATCTTTATATTATATAAATTTATTTCTTTAATCTTCTTTATTTTTATTTTTTCTTCTTTATTTAACTTTTAAGTTTCACTTCCATAACTTAAATCTATTAAACTTCTATTCTTAATAATATCATTAATTTCATGACTTTTAAGTTGTCATATTCATAACCTCCACGGTGAGGTGGCGCTCTCTAAGAGCTTCAATTCTATTTATCTTTTTTTTTTGGGGCTTTTGGCATTTTTTTAATTTTAAAATACAAAAAAATTCACCTAAAAATTTAAAGAGCATTAAAGATAATCATATTTAATTACATCTTCATCAATAGCCATATTTAATTTATTTTTTCATGAATGTTATTATTTTCTTTTTCTATAATATTTATTAATGTCTCATCAATTATTACAAACCTTTTCATTTGATTTAAAAAGAATTCCAACAAATTATTCACGAAATTTAAATTTTATGGGTTTTATTTATTTATTTTATACTTTTCCTTTTTATTGTTCTTTATTTTACTTCTTTTTATTACTTATTCAATTCAAGAATTTTTTATCTTTATATAATATAAATTTATTTCTTTAATCTTCATTATTTTTGTTTTTTCTTCTTTATTTAACTTTTAAGTTTCACTCCCATAACTTAAATCTATTAAACTTCTATTCTTAATAATATCATTAATTTCATGACTTTTAAGTTTTCATATTCATAACCTCCAACTATTAAATTATAAAATTTAAGATACTTTATGATATCTCTCCATTTTTATCAATATAAATTTACAAGTTTTTTGTTTCATGAAATCCCAACTCAAAATGATTTTTTATATTTCATTGTTCTTTGTAGTATTATTATATTATAAAATTCATGTTTTAACTTGAAATGATGAAGAAGACTCTTCAATGTTGATTTTGTCAAATAGGATGCCGAACAAGAGCTCAAAAAAGTGGGCACTGATTCTGTATTCTTATTTTTATCTATGTTTTTATGATAAGGTCCCAAGGAAGATGTGTTTGTTTGTGTTTTCTCTATGTAACTTCTTTAGTTTGAATTTTTATAATCATTTATTATTGCAAGTCTGTATTTTTGTTTAGATGCAAATTAGTTATTGTTACTTTGTGTGTAATTAATAATACTAACTATTAACAAACGTTTAAAAATACTATTGCACAGAGAACTATTTATATTTTCTTTAAAGATTCCTTCATTTTTGTCTATATAAATCCATAATTTTTTATTTCATGAAACTCTTGCTCGAGATTATCCTTTTTATTTCATGTTTGAAGTAGTGTTTTTCTTAATTCTTCTTAAAGTCTCTCTCACATAACTGCTAAAACATAAGTTAAAGAGCCAAAGAGGCACCTAAACGTTTCTTATTTCAAATTAAATAACGGACATTGAAAAAGAGTATTAAGTACTAAATCTACACTACACAACTACACTACAACATATTTTTACTTCAATTTGTTGGATTTCATTACATGAGAAGTTTTTATTTTTTAGACCTAAAAAGTGCAATTCAATTTCATTTTGTATGTACTCATCAATTTCAAATTCACCTTCTCGTAGTATGTCAATTTTCTTTTTTGGTTTGGAGTGGGGCTATAAAGTAAGATATTTTTACTAAATTACCTTTAATATATATCTTGAAAAGAAAATTAGTTCTTTGACCCAATTTTTTGGTAATATAATTCTTTTTAATTAAATAAGGGTAAAATTGAAAAAAAAAAATCATTAAAGTCTTTTTGACTATGTAAAATACAATTTATTTTGAAATAAAATAAAAAATAAAAACAAAATTTTATTTTGAAATGAAGAGAATATGTAATGTAAGAAAGTGAAAAAAGTATAGAAAAGTTGAAAGACCTTCTTTATTATCTGTGAAGTGACCAAAATTACTGTAAATATAATTAGCTAGACAATCTAACTGTACTTATCAATTTAAATCTAGCATAATTTACATATGCTCATTTTTACGTTTTAGACATTACAATTTCATTTATCTTTTTCCTCTTTTTGAGTTTTTTTATCTTTCTTATTTTTATTAATTTATTTATTTAATAATAAAAATTTTATCATATTGTTGCATCTAATTATATCTCATGAATTACACAAAAACCTATATTTATTTGCATTCTCTACTTAAATAACATGCCTCATCAATTTCTTTTTCCTAATTTTTAATGTTTACCCAATCTATGTTAAACTCATATATATATATATATACTAGTTTTTCGATAAATACTAGTTTTTCGACACGTGCTTGCTTATTTAAGTGAAGAGTTGAATAATAAGTTTTGCACAAAATATTATTGCACATTTTTTTGTGAATGTTCAATTTGGATTGTCATATATATCTCTTATTCATGCGAATCTATGAAGATAGTCAATGAAAAATTTTATTAGTTATAGAGTGTGAATAACGTTTGCAATAATTAGTAATAACTAAGAGAATTTATAATGTTATAACTAAAGGATTAATGTGCAATAGATGTATTTCTAACAAATATTATACTTACATAAATTAATAGGGTTTTTAATTAATGTTACTATTTTTCTTATAGTTATTAGATTTTAATTTAGTGTAGGGACAAAATGAAAATGTTTATTCCATATTACTGAATATAAAATTTATTTTGTAATTGATAGATTTTTAAATGATTCATATATATTCACATATTTTCACTCTTGAGAAGTTTAATAATTTTGTAAAAAGATGTGCAGAAGCATATATTTACTTCACAAGAGAAATTGTTAACAAAACAAATGAATTTAGACTACATCATGCTAACTTCATATATTGAAACATTACATACTAATGTATATATTAAGCAAACAAATAATTATTATATCATCAAAATTATTTTCCTCAAGTACTCGAGGTTATGGAATGTGCCCTCTAAGGATAAAATGATTTACTTCATCAAAATACTGGTACCTCATATTCCACTAAACATTGAACTCACTCAACGACAATAAATCGCACAAATTTTTTTAAAATGTAAGAAGAAGAGTAGGAGATTATAAAAAATTGTGGTGAAAAATGAGAGGATGCCCCTCTATTTATAGTCAACAAAGGGTAGTATGAACAAGTGTTTTTTGTGTCTTATTTGAAAAGTCAAGACCTTTTGGAGAAGTCACAACTCATAGAAAAATCACAATCTTTTGAAAAAAGTCACAACTTATTGGAAAAGTCACAACTCATCGAAACAGTGACCTTTCCGAGAAGTCACAACTTATTGAAAAAGTCACAATTCATCGAAAAATCACAACGCTTTGAAAAAAATCACAACTTATCGAAAAAGTCACAACTCATCGAAAATGTCACAACCTAAGTTAAGGATATTATAGTAATTTAACATTTAAGTTAGGAGTTCATGCTTTTAAGGTAATATATAAAATAATATATATATATATATATATATATATATATTACACAAAATGATCAACTTTGTCTTCATTATTTTTAAAGTACTTTTCCTTCCTTCATGTGATAATATATTTTATTTGTTAGAAATTGGTTCAGTGTGAATAATAAGATGAATTCAAATTTGAATTTTGATCTATTTAATTAAATTTAAACTTAAAAATTCTTTTATATTCAAAAAATATGAAACGATTAATTTACACATTTGATATAATATTTTATGAACGCATAGCGCGGCTAAGTTGCCCAGTCATGAAATAATACTAGTAAAACGTGGACATGTTATATCACACTAAAGGAAATGATTACCCATCTTTACTTAATTTAGGTTAGATGGTGAGTACGTACTTTATTATTTTTTTTATTTTTTGGTTAAAAGCATTGGTGAAGACCAATTTATAATAAAAAAATATATGTACACAATTACACATAGTGTAATCGAAAAGTGTTTCTAGCTCAAAGAGAAAAGGAAACAAAGCTAAAGGGAAACGAAATTCAGACAATCCCAACAAAAAGAAAATAGAACGAAAATGTAAAGGAAAGGGGTCAAACTATCTGGAAGAGTTCAATCCTAGAGTCTCTCTACTTTATCTTGGAACCTATTCTCTTTCTTTTTGGGACAAAAACAATTTATCTTCAACTCTTAGGTGACGCCACTATAAGATACCACAAAGCTCTCACTAGGTGTTGTGGCATCTAACTCATAAAAATTATTGTTTAAACTTTGGGGATGTGATTTCAGGTGAAATTAAAGTACTAGTATTAGAATACTGATAATTCTTAATTTTTTTACAAGGTGTTAGAAGGAGCGGTTAATTTATGACTTCTATTGCTTTTCATCTACAGGAATGAACCTCTAAAAATGTTGATACCATCGCTAGAAAGAATAACTATACAAGACCCCCCCACCCCGAAATAAAAGAACTCCTCCAGGAGACCAAGCAACTATAGATCACCTTTCTTTATACTTTTTGTTGCATTTTGAAATTTATGTAGTAATTGGACCTGCAACTTTTTGAATTATTGTTGTGCTAAAAGTAGTTCTTAATCAGGTTTCCTTTCTCTTATTACTTTGAATTGTATGTTTGGAATTTTGCTTTCTATCCCTGTTCAATATATTTTTATGCTTTTGTTAGTAGTTCATGAAAAATATGATATTAAATGGTACCTAAAAAATAAAAAAACCATTAGTTCAATAGTCGGCTAACTGGTTTGCTTCACTTAGAACATGTGGTACTTGGATGTCCCCTTTTGTCATCATTCTTTAATCGTCTAAACTTACATACCAATAATGCATGGACTATTCCATTTCCCCCCTTTGTCATTCTCTCTTTAATCATCTAAACCTCCATACAAATAACCCATGGACTATATATCTCAAATTTAGATCACCTTCTGCATCAAAGTTTCCTTACATAATAATTCAATCCTTCATGAATTTATCAATGCTTCAGCTCCCAAGCTAGTAGTATAGGAAATAACCCCTGATACTTGTATACATGAGATCTCCTCTATCTTTTCTGATAAAAATTTCCTTAAAATATGTACCAGGGTTTTCTCTAGAGATGTCATCAGTATTGCAAATGGTGCATCAGGAGGAAGATGCCACTCCACGAACCTACATTTTGTTTGAGGTCTAGATCACAAATATTTTATACCAATTGTTAGGAATGTCTTTTATCCACGGGAACCTACCTCTAACCTAGAGATAAAGGTTCTACATAATGTCATAGATTAGTGTGCTTCTTAACATTGAACCGTCATAGACAATGATATTTTTCTCTTAGAATTTCAACATTATAATTGTTAGGGTAGCCAAATACAATGACTTCAAACTATGGGCATAGTATACTTATTATCACTGTGTTGTAGCCTAGTTTATAGATCGAGGAGCTTGCTGACCCTTTCTTACCTCTTATTTGATCGGTTGGGGAGACTGTCGACCCTTTCTACATTGATGTGGTTTTTTATATATCTCTAGTACAATGGTGGAGCAGATTCAGTACTGTGTCAGATAGGTTATGGAAGTCCTAGATCCGGACCACACAATATATCCAGACTTCTTAACACTCTATGGGTCCTTCCTTCCATGTGACCCACTAAATAAGAGGAGGAGTAGCCACATGGGTCCTACCTATCATGTCGGGGAAGGAGGTAGGTGTATATACTTTTTCATGGCTCTTAGAATTAATGACTTGTCACGACCCAAGGTAGCCCCTAGGTGTAACATGGCGTATAGGACTCTGAGAGGCCCCATACAAGTCACTTAGCATTCATAACATAAGAATTAGAACAAAAGAGATTAAAGAGCAACATTTCATAAAGCGGAAGTCTAAACACTTGTCTCATTTAGCCATCTAGTACATAAGAATGAAATTGGGCCTAGTCCATACATCATGTCCAAAAATGAAAGTAAGAAAGAAAACTAAAAACAATGAAAATCCATCCTCGAAGCATGAGGACTCACCAAAGCTGGAATCTCTCAAATCAACCTCTAGCCACGAAACTGAGAGCCTTGACTGTCGGACCCTACATTTGGGGAAATGTAGGCAAGCGTATGCGTTAGTACAAACATGTACCAAGTATGATAGCCATGCATATAAACATTGAAATCATGTTAAAATAGGACATTTTCATGAGAATGAAATGATCAAGCTAAAACATGAAACTTGAGAGTTAGGAAGCATAAGTCATAAGACATGATCAATGCAAGTGAATGTCATCTTAAAATATACTTACAATACTTCTTGAAGTAACCTTGGTTCATTATAACTTTACTTGTTTGTGGGAAGTATCACTTAACAGACATATAAGACCATGTAAGCTAACAACATGGAATTCGGTATCTCCCACACTAAAAAAGAGTTTTCCTACTTGCCACGGTAAGGACCATGAACTTCTAGCTATTGTGGATCCACTAGCTAATGTTTATCTAGACAATCCTATGTTGGCACATAGTTATGGGACATGGGTAATCACCACTTGTCTACTCGATTCTAAGCTTAACTTCCACATAATAGTTCTTAGTCATATTCATCTTAGCTCTTAAAAGGAAAATGGGTAATCGGCTCCTGTCCTTACATCATGTGACATGGGAATCTCCTCTTGTCCTTATATCATATGAGATGCGTAATCACCTCTTGTCTTTAAATTAGAGAACATGGGTAATCGCCTCTTGTCTGATCATTAGAATAGTTTCTTAGCATTGGTTCATTTTAGGTGAGAAGACCTTTCAACCCTAAGAACCCTTATTATGTGAGAAATCCTTTCACAACCATGCTTTCATGTGTATATGATAAACCCTTTCAACAACACAACAACAACAACAACATTATTGTTACTTCACTCTCAAAACATCCTTAAAACATTTACATCAATTTCATAAGAATATGCATAATTCCATAATCCACCTTTCATATCTCAAAACCCACTTTCATGTATCAATATCTAGAAAACATGAGTTAGACATGGATTTATGGAAATTCATCATAAATCTATGTAATTCTATCAGTTCATGCTTGATTTCATATAATCTTCTTTCATAATCCAAAATCCACATTATTTGATCATAACATGGAAACACATGGGGATTACATGGGTTCATGGGGAATCATCATAAAATCATGAGATTAACTCAATTCATGCATCATAGATCATAAATTAATCAATTAGATCAATAATTAGGAGAACCCATAACATAGAAGAAAACCCTAACTCAATTGGCGAATTCTAACTTTGAAAATAGGATAACTTGGGAACTCCATGAATGGAAGGAATCCATGGATGAAAACTATCATACCTCGATGAAAATTGCTTAACTTCAATGGTGGAATTGGAAACTTGGCTTGCAAACCCTAACTTGGACCCTTCTTCTTCAAGTTTTCTAGAGAGAGAAATATTTGGGAGGAAGACTTGTTCTTCTTTTTGTAAATTTAAGAGAATGATTCTCAATTATGAAATTTTGGAGTTGAAACACTTATATAGGGATTTTTGTGAAGGGTAAAATGACATAGTATAAGGCTAGACTAATTAGGAAAAGACCCAAAAGCCCCTAACAATTTAACTACAGACCCAGACAATGAGGATGACCTACGAACTGTGGTTCAACCGATAGTCCATCCTGTTCGATCGTCATTTGGTGTTAGAAACCATAATTCGAGGCCTTGGTCGATGGACCTCATCCACGGACCGTGGGTCCAACGACGATCCGTCGATCCTGACTGTGGATCTAGACTTTTTTCTTTTGGAAACAGCCAACTGCCAACCACAGACACCTCCTACAATTTGTGGGTCGTTCCACGGGCCGTGGATGGCTCCGAAGGAACTAGCACCTGATTTCTTAAAAGTTGAAATTTTTACCCTTTCTCGAATCCGATGTGTTACATTATCTTCCCCTTGGAATTATTCGTCCTCGAAAGAGATTCAAGACATCATGAGGAAGTAGAAACTAAATCTAACAACCGAAGATGCAAGCAATTTCATAAATCCACATATTCGAGGAGGAAACATGAACTCCAAGCTAAAGCATGTTCTAAACATCATATCATGTAGTCTATACGCAACTCATACTCAAATGCACATAAACATGTAGAAATCAATCAAGTTGACTCATTTTCTCAAAACTTAAGCTTTTCATGAACATGCATAAACGAGGAAATTATGGGAATATCTAAGACACATGACACCAAAAGAGTAAACCATGAGGAACTCATTACCTCAAGCTAGAGTAGGGGTAGAAGGAAAGAGATGAGGATATCGAGACATCATATCGGCTTCGGCCTTCCAAGTAGCACCCTCAACTAACTGATTCCTCCACAACACTTTCGCGAAGCAACTTCTTTATTTCTCAACCTCTTGACTTACCCATCTAAAATTTCAACTGGAACTTCTTCATTGGAAAGATTTTCCTTAACTCCCAAACCTTCTAATGGAACTATGGATGTTGAATCACCAACACATTTCTTCAACATAGAGACATGGAAAATAAGATGTAACGATGCCAATTAATTAGGCAATTCAAGTTCATAGGAAACCTTACCAACATGCCTCCAAATCTGATATGGGCCTTCATAACGGGGACTAAAATTCCCCTTCTTACCAAACCTCATTACGCCCTTCATGGGTGAGATTTTTAAGTAAACTCAATCATGAACATCAAACTCAAGATCTCTTCTTCTCACATCCGCATATGAATTTTGTTGACTTTGAGCCATTTTAACATTTCTCTAATAAGTCGGACTTTTTCCATATCCTCATGTACCAACTCGGGACCTATTAGGGCAACTTCACCCACCCCAAACCATCCTATAGGGGATCTACACCTCCTACCATACATGCCCTCAAATGGAGTCATACCAATACTTGAGTGATAACTATTGTTATATGCAAACTCGATCAATGGAAAATGGTCATCCCAATTACCTTTGAAATCAATCACACATGCCCTCAACATATCATCCAGGGTTTGAATAGTACGCTCCGCTTGCCCATCAGTTTGTGGATGAAAGGTTATGCTAATCTTAGCACGAGTACCAAGACCCTTTTGAAAAGATCTCCAAAACTAAGAAGTCGTCACGCCCCCGAGCCTACACCCTGGGCGGGACTGGCACTCGAAGACCATTGCTGGCCCCAAGCGCACCCTTGGCCTGACTTACTTAACTCAACGGAAGACAATATTCATATCTATAATGATAAATGAACTTAACTGAACTGAAATAAAATAACTGAGAATGTTTTAAAGACTAAACATTCAACTTGGCCAAAAGTGGCAACCCAAGTCTTAACAATAAGAAATGATAATGAAAAGACTCAAAGGACTAACATCTGACAGTCTATGAAGCCTTTAATAACAACTGAGATGGATGTTGGGACAAACCCCACAACATCCTAAAAAAAAACTAAACTAGAAAGCAATGAAATGGATTCTCCGGAAAACAAGGAGGCTCACCGAATAACTCTGAACTGCTCAACTGGATCAACGAGGCGCTGGATGCTGATCCTGGTCACCTGAATCTGCATCATAATAAGATGCAGGCCAACTGACATCAGTACATTGAATGTATGAGTATGCAAGTTGGAATGCTAAGCAACATAGGCTAGAAGGAACCTGAAAGGCACTGAATAACTTACCTGGCTCAACTCAACTCAACCTGACTGACTCATTTCAATATAAAACAATTTAAAACAAGTGCAATATAAAGGAAACCTGTTTAAAAACATGCTATAAACTCTGTGTGTATGCAAAGATACAATAAATCTGAGATGTATGTAGAAATACAAATGAAATGATGTATATAAAAATACAATAACTGTTGTGGGAGTTTCTCTAACTGACAACCATCACATAAGAGCTATAGTGATGATACAACGATCAACCTCACGCTGCCAGAGCATCCTACACCCGGCCAAAGGTATAGAACCTGAACTGCCTAATGGATCCACTAGTCTATTGCGAAAATGATTCATCTAAAAAGTATGACCCTTTTCTACCCATGGTGGCTACATGGTTCTATGGGGGTTGTGGGTTCTTTGAACGCTCACCAATTCGGTGCTCAATACTACTCCCAAAAACGCACTGGCTCTTATGTTTTTAAAACATATTTCCTCTGTGATTTGAGATTAGTGCTCAAAAACTTAGCTCAAAGGCTATCTTGGAAATCAAAGTTTCCCTTCTTGCTTCATTTAGAAAGCGATTACTCTTTTCTAAAAACTAGTCCGAAGGCTCTTTAGAAATCTCAGTTTCCAATCTTGTTTAAATGTGAAAACATTTCTTTTAAACTTCTTTGGGAATACATAGTCCCCATATACTTCTTTGAAGAACAGAACTTCAAACCATAGCTTTACTCTTGCTTAACTTCAAAACTTAAGTCTTAAAACGACGTTAAAACATTGTTAAAGATCCTTGAAAACTTTAAGAAACTTTGCTTTGACTTGCTTCTTTAACTTCTAGACTTAACTCATAACTTAGTTGACTTTGAACTCAACTTTCCTTGAATTGGATTATTGATTCAAGGTTCATGATCTCATGTTTATGGATGATTTCATGATGTTTAGATGTACTTTAGAGTGTTGGAATCAACTAGGAAACATAGGTACATCACTTAGGAACAAGTACGAGAAGGTGGGGAAAGAATAAGGAGAACTAGCGTACCTGGAGCTCTGAGAGGCGCGGGGTGCCATCCCTCAAACTTCAGAGGACCAGCTGGGGCGCGCTGGCTGGCGCGTTGCCCCAAGGGGTGAACTTCAGAGCCCCTTTTGGGGCGCGCTGGCTGGCGCGATGACCCACCCCCTTCCCCAGGTTTTTGACGATTTTCTTCTCCATTTTTCATCTCTAAACCCTCCTAACTTCCATGGTTCTTTCCCCAAACATTTAGGATCAAAAGTACTCTCAATTTACAACAGATCTAACTCGAAAATCCACCCGGAAACATGAATCAAATCAACAAGAAACTTCAACAACACAATCAATCAAGAACTTAACGATGTCCTTCAGGAACTTCACTTTTTAACATGTAAACAACCCAAAATCGTTGAATTGAAACAAGTTGGTGTGTGGGTGAACTAACCCATCACTAAAAGATCTCAATACCTTAATAGGGATCCCCCGATGAATTCCACTCCAAGCGTTTGACGTTCTTGGCGAAATCTTGGCTTTTCTCCCTTTCTTTATTCTTTTCTCTTTTCTCCAAGCCCTAAGCGTGAATTTAATTTTACTAATCTGACCAAAATAAGTTTTTACCCCAGTAAATCCCTAAAAACAAATTAGGAAATAAATTAGAGAAAAGACTACTTTGCCCTTCCCTAACTCCGGATTGGGACTTTCCTCAATCCAACAGCCCAACTTCCGAAAGGCATATCTCACTCATATGATGTAGAAATTGCGTAAACTTGGCGGCGTTGGAAAGATCTCTCCAAGGGATTTCCAATCATATCAAGAACTAATCCTGAGCTAGGAGTTATGGTCATTTGAAAATCACCAAAACTCACTTTCTTAACTTGGACAAAAATTTCTAGATTTCCTTAATCTTTCCAAAAATCAATATTTCCATATTTTAAACTCTTTATAGTCGTTTCTAGGTGCGAGATGTTACATAAGTGAATTGGGTACTACAATCGAAATAATGGACAAAGGCACTCCATGCAACTTTACCAATTCTCTCAAGTACAACATAGCATAATCCTCCGCCGAATAAGAAATCTTGACGGGAATGAAATGGGCTTATTTTGTCATTCGATCTACTATAATCCAAATCGAGTCATGTTGTCGTCTAGTGCGTGGCAAACCAACAATGAAGTCCATATTCACATCTTCCCAATTCCAAGTAGGAATGCAAATGGATTGGGATAAACCTCCTGGATTCTGATGCTCAACTTTCACTTGTTGACAATTAGGGCACTTAGCCATAAATTCCATAATATCCTTCTTCATCCCATTCCACCAATAGATCTCCCGCAAATCACGGTACATCTTGGTGGCTATTGGGTGAATGGAATACCGAGAACTATGGGCTTTTGACAAGATCTGCTCCCTTAAGCCGTCTACATTGGGAACACACAAACGACCTTGATATCTAAGTACCCCATCTCCCCCTTGGGAGAAAGCCTCTACAGCTTTTTTAAGCACCGCCTCTTTCAATTCAACCAAAGTCAGATCAAGACCTTGCTTGGCCTTCACATCCGCCACAAAAGACAATTCTGAGCCGTTGTGAACCATAACACCACCCTTGGTAGAGTCCACTAAGTGAACACCCAACCGGGCTAGTCTATGAAAATCTCAAACCAACTCCTTTTTATCATCCTCAACAAGTGCAACACTTCCCATAGATAATCGACTAAGGGCATATGCCACCACATTTGCCTTACCGGGGTAATAAAGAACACTCATATCATAATCTTTCATTAACTCAAGCCACAGTCTTTGGTGAAGATTTAGATCCTTTTGATTAAACACGTATTGCAAACTTTTGTGGTCAGTAAAGACATCCACATGAACACCATACAAATAGTGCCTCCAAATCTTTAAGGAAAACACAACCGTCGCTAGTTCGAGGTCGTGGGTAGGATAATTCTTCTCATGAATTTTAAGTTGCCTTGAAGCTTAGGCAATGAATTTTCCATTTTGCATAAGAACAAATCCTAACTCAATTCTTGAGGCATCATAATACACCACAAAACCATCAGTCCCTTCCAGTAAGCTCAACACCGGAGCGGTAGTAAGTCTATCCTTCAATTCTTAAAAATTCTTTACACATTCTTCGGACCATATGAACTTAGCCTTCTTTTGAGTCAATGTTGTCAATGGAGAGGCAATCGATGATAACCCCTCAACAAACCTTTTGTAGTAACCAGCCAAACCCAAGAGACTTCTAATATCTGAAGGGGATAGAGGTCTAGACCAACTCTTAACCGTATTCACATTTGCTAAACTTTGCAAAAAGTTGTTGGTCCTTGAGAATTTGTATCACGATCCTTAAATGATCAATATGCTCATCCTCACTTCTTGAATATATCAATATATCATCAATGAACACAATCACAAACATGTCAAGGTATTGTCTAAACACCCTATTCATCAAATCCATAAAATGTCGTCGGAGCATTAGTCAACCCAAATGACATAACCAAAAACTCATAATGACCATACCGAGTTCAAAAGTCCGTCTTTGGAATGTCATCTTCCTTCGCCCTTGACTGGTGATAACCTAACCGAAGGTAAATCGTGGAGAAGTAACTCACTCCTTGAAGTTGGTCAAACAAATCATTTATCATTGAAAGAGGATACTTATTCTTAATGGCCACCTTGTTCAATTGATGATAGTCAATACACGTATGAAGGGAACCATCTTTCTTTCTAACAAACAAAACTGGAGCACCCCATGGAGAGATAATCGATTAGATGAAACCAGTACAACAAAACTGGTCGTTAACGAGGGGAATTGTGGTCGCTAAAAGTACAAATCCGGTCTCTAATTATCAATAATGACTGGACCAAATCCGGTCCTTGCCCGTCGTTAAAAGCTCCGACATTAAAAGCTTAACAACAGATTTCTACCCGGTCGTTGAAAGAAGATTTAATGACCACATAAATTCCGGTTGCTATATGCCCTCTTTAGCGACCGGATTTTCCCTTAGTACATGTACTTTTAACAACCAAAATTCCTTTCGCAAATTGTATGTTAGTTTCAATACCAATACTTTTAACGACCAAGTTTTCCATCGTCAATAACCGTTTCATTATTTGATAAGCCATTGGTAAATGACTTTTAGAAAACTCATTTTCATTTGCTATTATACAATAATTTATACTAGCAAATAATATTAATTGTTTCGTACATTGGAACACAAGAAAATATACTTAATAATTAAATGTACAACTTCATTGTTAATACAAAGAACTAATTAAAAAAAATATTACATAAAAGTTATATGACAGATCTTTATCAACTCCTAAAAAGAGAAAAAATGAAACATATATAAATAATAAGATACCGTCTTTCAACTACATTTCTAATCAAAGTAAAAGTACTCTTGAACTTCAACTTGCTCGATACTTTCTTCAATGATAGACTCTTCATATTCAAATTCTTGAGCTGTAAAAAAGAAATTTATGTCAGTATCCTAACAAGAAAATAAACTGATAAATAAAAAACATAAAACCTCAACATATTTACTAAAAAGGATGCAGAACATTAAAGTTTCTAATAAAAGCACCTTGATTCTTATAATTCATTATCACTGCAAACTTCAGTAGAAACTTTAGCAGCTGCATCATTCCACATTCCTCTTGCAAAATACATATTTTGATAAAAGTCAATGCCAACTGGGTTTTTCTATACAAAATATTGTCTAGGAGATCCACAATTAGAGGATGTAAGAAGACAAAATTAGCTAGTGCATTGGGTTGTCAAGATTACAAACTATAGTTAGTTTCAGTGTTTAGTCTCATAAGCAAGGCTGGGGCTGTTCAGGCCTTCTTTTTCCTTGTTCGTACATGGCACTTTTGGTAATAATTTATGTTATTTACTAAAAAAGAAGAAGGTCGAAGGCTTAGAAGTCTCTTCTCTACAAGATCACTAAAATAAAAATTATCATGGACTCTACAAAAACTAAGTGATGTCTCCCAAGCATGAGTAGAGAGATCAAGAGGAATTTGTTTGACATTCTTTGGCAGTGCCTTCCATTCTCTAGTTTTATACATTCTTTGGTAGTGCTTTCCATGTTATACCTCATTTACAGATGAACTCCATCTATTCATTGTACTATGTCCATATGAGTATAAACATCAATTATATCACACTACTCTATATGCTCTTAAAACACCTAGAATTCAACTCTTTCCAGATTACTCACCACATTGAAGCATTGATAATTCTACATCTAGCTCTTTCTTTAGAATGTACAGTTGCATAATCACAGCTTTTCTGATCTTTAGTGTTAGTGGTGTCCATTCAAAGTAATGTATTTAAGGTCTGCTGAACATCATATTTATGGACATATCTATCTTTAAGGTAGTAAGTTAAATAGTTGTCCAGGTTATACTTTTCTTAACATAGTGCAGTAGTCTTCCACTAAAGACACTACAATTTCATCAAATCAATTCAAATTCCCAGCAAAAGTTTACATGACAACCAATTACTTGTACGACCCAATTGCTCTGTTCAGTACTAAAATTTGCTACAATACATAAACAAATAACTAAACAAAAAAAGATTACCCCTTCAAAAATACATTTTTTGTTGGTAGGTTCAGCACAAAGAACTCAAAAACTAACTCTATTTAGTGTTTTTGTTTAGCATGCTCTACTTTAGTTAGTATATCACATTTTTCTTTGGTAAATAAATTCAGTTAGCTTAAGGCCATAGTTAAGCTCTCTCTTTCTTCTATATTTTACTACTAATATCTGCTTTTGATGTACTCAGACTAAAGATTTCTAAACAAATTGAAGAGTATAACACCAATGAGGATCTTTCTATTGTTCTCAATTTTAGTTCCCGTAGCTCTTAATCAGATGACTCCTGATGCAGGTATTCAATAATGAAATTCTCAATAGGCATGTGTACATACATCTTCCTAAGAGATCCCATCACATATTTAAGAGGATTTCTTCAGAAAATGAAGTAACTCAGTGATCAAGGAGGATCATGTATCTAATCCCACACTTCCCTAACAAGATGTATCATAGAATAAAATTCATTAATACACTTACAAAAGCAGAAACTTACCTTGATGAGAAGAACACTCTAAGAATATTTAGTCCAACAGATGAGCAAGCTTGATGATATAGAAGTAATGAGTGGTAATGAGAAATGAATGAGTTCTTCTTTAAACACATGCCACTGTTGAATAAATTCCCAACTTTAATCAATCTATTGATTTTCCTCTTAAATAAATAATAATTAAGATAAGAAGATTCTGTAGTAATCACATTATTATAAGCAGTAGCTAAACACTTAAGGATTGTAGATAACACTTCATCATCTGATATTAGTTGCTAAAGTAGTTGCAAGCCAACATCTGTTAACAACAACTAAGTCGACAATACTTGAGGTGTAATAATACTTTTAGCATATGCGAAAGCAGGCAAGCAACATATTATATACTTTAATGTTTTTTTAAAAAAAAAAAAAATCATATAAGCACTCAGCAAAATCTATCAAATTGAGGCTAGTGGCAACAATACAAGTTACAATAATGTAGCAAATGTACATACTATGCAGTAGATAAGACAAATAGTAAACAATCTTATAAAAAGTGAAGAAAATAATAAAGAAATCATAGCATAATATAAGAACTTGCATTAACCTTACAAGACACGAATTGAAAATACATTCCCATTATGGTGACAAAACATTCCATGGAAGGGGGCAATGACTTCTTTTTTTGGATTTGATCTCACAATAAATTATGGTTCGCGGAATGTTTCAGTTATCACCTTTGGATAACCTCGAATCGGGAATGTTACTTTTGTGTCCAACTATAGCAAATGGGTGCCAAATACAATTCAGGTCACACATAAAGATGATATTGTCCCTCATCTGCTGCCATACTATTACAATTTCCCTCATTTTGTAAGAAGTAAATTAGTAGGATCTGTTATACTACAGGATATTTGGTATTTTGAGAAGTAATGATCGTTTTCGCATGAGCCAAATTAAAGATTTAGAAACATGCCATTCAATGTGAGATGGGGAGATGTTTATTTTCATGTATTGATACCTAGGAATGAGTTTGCAGGAACAACGTGGTGAAGAGCATCTTGATTAACTAGATAAAGACATTATAAAGTCTCATGTCGAGTTGCATAACATTGATACTGTGGAGCCTGACAATGATCCTCCACATGTATGTCATGAAGGGGTTTGGTGGATGCAATTATAGCGTTGTCTTTTATACTTAAAATGAGCTTTTCATTGTTGTCTAATTACAAATGGGAGATTCTACAAGGGAAGTAATAAATGAAAATCCAGATGCTGCTCAAATATCAAAAGTGAAAGAATCGGATGTAATATATGAAGGCATGTTAATCTTTACCTAATTGTGTAATGAAGATCCTCTTTTTACAAAATTGATTAGAGAAGTTACACGTTATTGGAACTGTTCATTCCTCGAAGGCAAGCTTAATGAAGCCATAGATCATTTAACTGAACCTATTTTGTTGAATCCACATTTTGCAGTATTATACACAATAAGAGGTTTATATCTGCCCTATTTACCATATTAATGTTAGTTATTTCGTATCATGTCCTTCATGTGGTCTTTTGACAAATACTAATGTCTATGCAGCTAATGTCTTTATTAAGCTGAAAAACCCAATGCCGCAATCCGTGATGTTAATGCTGCTTTAAAGGTGTTTCAAAAGCTATTTCAAGTCATTCTTACATTAGCTAGAAAGAAATTTCAAGTTCATTTATGCTTGTGACTGTATTTTGGAGTCGTAAGTCCTAATGACGCTTGCATCATTTCATTGAATGTCAACCCTGACTCAACAAAAGGACACAAAGTGAGGGGTATAGCTTGAGAAATGTTGGGCTTATGGAAAGATGCAATTGGTGATCTTCGTGTGGAATCTATGATAGGTTTTGATGAAGAGATAGACAAGATACTTATAAAGGTCATACATTCAAACTTCTCCTTGTCCATTACGCCTTCTCTCTGATGTACCTGAACCTTCTAAATGGGTCACATGGTTTTCTATTATATGTAGTTCAATTTCATTGTTTGACTTAATTTAAGAGGAAGAGAAGGAAAAAATGTCTTCAAACTTTAAAAAGGAAGTTCTTTGGCCTAGAGCCCTAGACATATGGCAGTTTGAACCTAATGCTCAAAATATTGAAGAGCACTGCTGAAAGTATTAATAGTTGCAAGAAGAGAAGAGGTTGAGGAACATTGAGCGTGATAGCTAGCGGCGTCAAGCATAACCAAAGGTGTTTTTAAGTGTATTGAAAGTAGTTAGTCACTAATTGGCTGCTTTTCATTCCTCTTTACATCAGTTTGCACTGTAGGCAGCTTATGAAAAGAGTAAGAACAAAGAACAACAACCTATGCATGAAGCTTCTGTAAGTTTTCTTGGGTATACACTTGTGTTCCCGCTCTCACACGGTCTGATTTTTGAAGTATGATGCTCACTGTTAGCTAGTTACATCTGTTCATAATTTAGTTTGTACCTAAAGCTGACATCCTTGTTGTTGAGACATCATTTGATTGGTTATTAACTACTCATTACCGAACTCCAATTTCCCTGCTTAGTCCCCCACTCTAAAGGTGTAGACATTGGCAAATAAGGATCTCAATAAGTAATATTTTACTATTGTAATTAACTAAACTCAATGAGAATAGTGTGACGGTTCAAATCTATAAAAGAAAAAGGGCACAACTTTACCCAGCTACCCATCCCAAGCTCAAGAAGGCCCAAAATGAATGTACTCGAGCTAAGCCTCTACTGTAAAGAAATTCACCTTCTAGCTAACTCAATCTCAAAAGCTAACACATGAAGTGAGGATTATCCAAGCTATAAAAGGAGTTAAAATAACATATTCCCTCACTAATATGAGACATTCTAACACCCATGATATGCTCAAAAAACTTGCAAACCAATCTGCACCTCGTCTACTCTCTTTTTAATAAATTTATCCAATCCTACTTGATCTTCATATATCGAGCTCAAAAAAAGAAAAAGAATATAAGTTACAATACGGACCACATGATATTTTCCCCAAACTGAGTATTACATCTCCATGCTTGCTCAATGAATGAGAAAATAAGACAATATTTCACATGGAGAGGCTTCAGTTTCTATCTTAGCACATTGTCACTCTCTGTTATTTATTCAAGACTTACAACTGACACTAACATACTTTCCTAAAATAAAAATCCACCAAACGTAGTCCTCCACAACTATGTTATTCCAAACTACATCTAATGTTTTTAGATTTTGTGACCAGCCAACTCCATTTCTTAAAACAGGTATGCATCAACTGGCAAACTAACAACAAATCAGACGTATACAATAATGGTGTGGTTCTTCTAGAGCTATTGACAGGCCGTGTACCGATTGATACAAAGCAGCCTCCTAACATGTGTTGGTCTCATCGGTCAGTATCTAATACTACACATCTATAAACATTAGTACCAATTAATATTTTAACCAGTTCTAGAGCGTTATCTGCCTTACTTCAACCTAATAGTATATCAGTTACTTATAATATTGTCAGTGTATAAAAGTTAATATCAACAACGAAACTCTTTCCCTATACAAGATTCAAGGGTTTAATTGAAACAATGCCTAAATCTATTTTCTCTATTATTTTAGGCTCTTCCAAGGTTGACAAATAAAGAAAAAATAGTTGAAATGGTAGATCCAACATTACAAGGGCAGTACACAAAGAAGGATCTAATCCAGGTGAATGTTAATAACATTATAGTACTTTTTAATCCTCATTCTTGTAATACTACATATGAAACCAAATCTAATGTTTCATGTTTCTTTGCTACTCCATGTGCGTGCAAACATAAGTAGATTATCGTTCATTAACGGTTGTGGTGCAATCTTTATAAAAGTATTTAAGACCAAGTTTATAGTTTCATGGAACTTATGTGGAAATTTCTATTTCAATTTCGTGACACACTTGACTGTAAAGATTAGACAAGATTCAAGTACATATTCATAATTATATTATGTTTAAGTGATTAGGCAATAACTTTTCTTTCAATTTCCTACCGCTATACAAGTAAGAATACATTAGTTTCCACCAACTTCTACTTGCAGTCTATTCTCTATAGAATGAGATGCATATCCACTCGTTTTATTTTCAATCAAAGATACTAACAGGAGTTCACATTAGTACAAACAACACATATGGTTAGCCCCAATAAACTCAAGTGCACGAACACAAAAAAATATCGAGATGGAATCGTACAGTGCAAATTCAGAATTGGGCAAAATACAAAATAGGTCAAATTCAAGCATTTCACAAAGCAATTGATAGTTATAATAACAAAATTTTACCTTGAAGAGCCGAAAACTCCAAGATCGCATCCGATTATATCAATGGCAGCAAGGTCACAACAAGCAGTAAGAAGAGAAGACTGATTTTGTTATTTTGCCATCAAACCAAAGAGACCCAGATTACCTCTTTATAAGTTTGAATAGAGAGATGTGCGTATCTCAATCTACTGATTTTCCTTTAAGGGACGTGCAATTGTGTATCTCTTCTTTGCTGATTATATTCTAATAGAAGGGAAATAAGCATGTTTGCCCAATTTCCTCTAAGCTTTGATGAATTTTCTCTGCCTGCACCAGTGATGTGCTTCCTACGTGCTTGATGAATTTTCTAAGACTCTTACCAGAAAGTGAAATCTGAAATATGAACATCAACTATCTAGTCTGAGGAGCTAATTGAGGTGAAGGTGACAAAAGTCTTAAAATTAAAATTGGTGACAAAAAAAATTGATCAAGTCAAACCTTTTCTTAATTAGTGATTAAGATAATTGGGGATTAAAGTGTAATATTTAAAACTTTTAAACTTTTTAAAAATATTCAAATAAACCCATTCCAATTGTCTTTCTTTTTCTTTCTTGCAACAGCTAGAAGCCCATTTCCAATTGTATTTCTTTTTCTTCCTTGTAACAGCTTGTAGCAGAGAGACGACATTGTTGCAAAAATATTGTTGGTGACTTCCAATACCTTCGTCTTGGTCTTCTTCGTCATAGCCGTCATCTACCTCAAGGTAACACTCTTTTCTTTTCTTTCATTGTTAGGGTTTTGAGATGGTAAAGATTGAAATTTCATTGGGTTTTATTAGGCCTTCTTTGTTTTTAGCATATGGAAGTTTGTGGATTTAACGATTTTGCTTGGTAGGGTTTTATTGGGGAAAAAAATGTGGGTCTTTTACACAAGATTTGTGTGCTTTCATTGATCCTACTTTTGTTTTTTTTTTGTTATCTATGTGGGGTTGTTCTTATCTTCTTCTATGTGGTGATTGATGGCTCTTTAATGTCTGCATTTTAATGTTTTGCCCTGTTTAAGGTTCTTGTTTCCTGTAGGAAAAAAAGAATTTGGTTGCTTTTGAGGTAAATGTTTGAGACATTAGAAGTGTCTTTCTTGGACCTTTAATTCTTGCTCATCAGATGGAGAATGTTGTTCTTAGAGATCATTTATTTTTCTTAGTCTTAAGTTAGTTTGATCATTGATAGTTAAGCACTGCTATTAGTTGTTATATTCCAATATTATGATGTTCGTTAACTCTTGGGGGTGTGTTTCACAGAATGTATTATAGTAACTAGTAACATATTCATTTTTTTCAAGCCTATAGTTTTGTTCATGATTTAAGAGGAAAAGTGTAGTATGGTTTTGTCACTTCCTGATGTTGTTGTTACCTTATTTTATAGTATGCTTTGTATACAACAACAATAATTATTATACCTCAATCCCAAACAAGATGGAATATAGATGATTTGCATATATACTTCAAATAACATGCATCCAGCCAAAATTTGATGATATATTTATAATTGTTTACCCTATTTCTGTATGTGGTTTTGAAACTAACTTTCAAAATTATCTAAATGATAATGAATTGTCTTTTTTTATTATTACATTTTGATTTTATTGTTTTTATATATAGATTGTGCATCCATGACTCCAAGGAAAAAACGAACAACTCCTACTAAAACGTATGAAAGGCGAATAAGAACACAAAGACAAAGAGAAGAAGAACTAGAAAACACAAATTTGAAAAAATCTATAGAAGAAGAAGGAGAACATGAAATAGATGTTTCTTCTACAAATGTAGAAAGAGATGATAGAGTAGTTGAGGAGGAACAAAATGATATAGCCATTCCAGAAAAGAAGACATCTCCTATTGTTGAGTCTTCTCCGCTCAGTCCTTCACCCGATAACTTCATTGTGAAGTCGATTAGGTATGCAAATTACAATTTGGAGTCAATGATTGATAGGTATCCAAACTTAAGAGGTTCTTTAACTGTTAAGTCGGAGTTACGTAAGTTTTCTAAATTTAGAATGATTGTAGAAAAACAAAAATTGGTAAAGTTCTTTCGATCTTCTATTTTCGGAAATTACTTACAACTTGAGGATCGTATAAAATTTCAAATGAGTTTAGTTTACCAACTTCTTCGCCGTCAAATTTATAGCCATCGAAAAGAAGAAATTTGGATAAATTATAGTGGCATGCCGATTTGTTTTGGAATGAAGGAGTTTGCTATCATCACCGGCTTAAATTGCCATAATGAAGAAGTGTATGATGGTGAAAATATGTCAACTAAGACAAAAATGAGACGAAAAGAAATTCTTGAGGTTGTGGGAAGGAGTTGCAAGAGAAATGAGTTGAATGAACATCTCCAATCCAAAAATCTCAGTAAAGATGTAAAAATATCATTGTGTTTACTTTATTTTGTTCATAGTTTTCTTTGTGGAAAAGATGTGAATACAAATATTCCAAAAAAGTGGATTTTCCTCTCGGCCGATAGAAAAACATTTTCTACTTATCCATGGGATCGTATTAGCTATGATACTACAATTAAGCATCTATTGAAAGCGGTGAAGACTATTGATGGGAAGACTACCAATATTTATGGCTTTCCATGGGCCTTTATGGTAAATTTAATTTAATTTAATTTTAGTTCATACATATATTTATTTCATTATTTTTGGGTGCTTCCAATAATTTGATCTCTTTTTGTGATTATGTTATGTAGTGTTGGGCATTTGAGGTTGTTCCTTTCCTCCAAAAGAAATATAAGGTGTTTTCGAAACAAGTGTTTTCACCGAGGATTTTTCGATGGCTTTTGGCGACTAATAACGAATCAGTTAACATTAATGAGTTGTTTGATCCCCCTCAGGACTCGGTAAGCATTATTCTTTAAACATTTTTAGTAAAAGTGAAATTGTTGTTGCTTTTCTGTTTTGCTGTAGCCTTTTCAACAAGTGTTTTATTTATTTAATTAGTTGCTGTCAATTGTTGAAGTTATTACAACAATTGCTGGAACAATTAGAACAACTGGTATATAATAATATTTAAATGCAATAGTTGCTTTATCACATTTTAATTATTATTATTTTTACATGTAGATTGTGCATCCATGGATAATTCCTACATCTAGTGAAATGGAAATGGAATTTTTCACTACGTTTGTGCCTAAGAAATTAACCAAGGATGATAAGATTGAAAAGCTTGAGATGGATTTAAATGGTGTTGTGGCTATAAAAAGAGACATCATAATTGATGAGCATAATCTTGATGTAGGAGGTGGAGGAGCATCTTCTCCAATTGTTGAGAGAGTTTTTAGTGGTGTTGGTGATGGAGGAGGAGGAGAATTTACTCCAAATGTTGATAGATGTATNATAATCTTGATGTAGGAGGTGGAGGAGCATCTTCTCCAATTGTTGAGAGAGTTTTTAGTGGTGTTGGTGATGGAGGAGGAGGAGAATTTACTCTAAATGTTGATAGATGTATTGATGGTGTTGATTTCGAAAGAGGAGGAGACTTTGGTGATATTAGTGGTGATTTTGGAGTAGGAACATCTTCTCCGATCGATGAGAATGTTCCTTGCCTTCAAGAAACTCCATCCATTAAGGAGACGATAGATTTATTGAATGTCAGAGTAGAGTCTTTAGGGAAAACTATCATCACCATGAATACTAATATTGAGTCTTTAGAGAAAGCTATCGTCACCATGAAGTCTAAGAGAGGTATTAGACCATCATCAAAGATCTCTCATCCATATACTCCCGACTATGTTAAAAGAACAAAGAGACAAATTTCGGTGGCATTGTCAAATGCTAGAAAAAAGAAAAAGGAAAAAGTGAATAAGACCATTATCGAAAAAGAATTGGTGTCCGGAGATAGTAAAGGTAAAATTATATTCTAATCATCTTTCTAAGATTTGTCTTGTGTTATATATATTTCATTTTTACATGTGAAATTCATTTTTTTAATTTTACAGATGAAGGTGCTGATATTGCAGATGAAGGGGCTGATTCGAATTCAAAAAGGAGTTGAAAGAGTGATGAAGAATGGACTGCTTGTGAAAATGCATTTTTACCACTATTTTTATACACTTTTAATTCACTTTTGTTGTACATTAGTGAATATGGTATTTTGAAATTGATGAATTGACGGGGTTGCTTGTGGGTATGCATTTTTACCACTATTTTGCTACACTTTTTGTTGTACATTAGTGAATATGGTATTTTGAAATTGATGAATTGACGGGGCTGCTTGTGGATATGCATTTTTACCACTATTTTGCTACACTTTTAATTCACTTTTGTTGTACATTAGTGAATATGTTATTTTGAAATTGATGAATTGAAGGGTCTGCTTGTGGATATGCATTTTTACCACTATTTTGCTACACTTTTAATTCACTTTTGTTGTACATTAGTGAATGTGGTATTTTAAATTTGATGAATTGATATTTTAATCGAAAAAAAAAATTGTGATGTTAGTGAACTAGTTGAAGGTGAGGATTTGACTCATCCAATTGTTGAAATTCTCTACAGCAATTAAATAAGTTGTTGTATTTTTTACAGCAATTGCTGAAATTTTCTACAGCAATTAAGCAAATTGTTGTACTTTTCATAGGAATTGCTACAATTCTCTACAACAATTAAATGAGTTGTTGTATTGTTTTACAACAATTGCTTAAATTTCTACAAGCACGAAAATTATTGTACTTTTCATAGCAATTGTTGAACTTTTCTACAGCAAGTAAGAAAGTTGTTGTATATATATATAACAATTGCTAAAATTTTATTTAACAAGTAAGCAAATTAATTGGCTAATTGATTGTTTATTGGTGTAACACTCATATTTAATGATAAATAAAGTAGCGTTGATTTAATTTAAAAATAAAATTTATATTAGATTTAAATAAAATTTATATTAGATAGTGACCTTGTATAATGAGATAGTTCTTTGAGATACCAGACGATCAATTCCATTACAATTTCACATGTTATCGATTTATAATGAGTAATTGATTGTTTATTGGTTGTAACACTCATATTTAATGATAAATAGAGTATTGTTGATTAAATTTAAAAATAAAATTTATATTAGATAGTGATCTTGTATAATAAGATAGTTATTTGAGATAACAGACGATCAATTAAGTAATTTCACATGTAATCAACTTAAATTGATAAATTGATTGTTAATTAGTTATATTAATCATATTCCATGATAAATAGGATAGTTTTGACTAATTTTAAAAGAAAATCTAGAATAGGTAGTAATTTTATTTGAATATGCTATAACAAATAAGTAAATTGTTGTACTTTTCATAGCAATTGCTACAATTCTCTACAGCAATTAAATGAGTTGTTGTATTGTTTTACAACAATTGCTTAAATTTCTACAATAAGCACGAAAATTATTGTACTTTTCATAGCAATTGTTGAACTTTTCTATAGCAAGTAAGAAAGTTGTTGTACTTTATATAACAATTGCTAAAATTTTCTTTAACAAGTAAGCAAATTAATTGGCTAATTGATTGTTTATTGGTTGTAACACTCATATTTAATGATAAATAAAGTAGTGTTGATTTAATTTAAAAATAAAATTTATATTAGATAGTGATCTTGTATAATGAGATAGTTATTTGAGATACCAGACAATCAATTAAGTAATTTCACATGTAATCAACTTAAATTGATAAATTGATTGTTAATTAGTTATATTAATCATATTCAATGATAAATAGGATAGTTTTGACTAATTTTAAAAGAAAATCTAGAATAGGTAGTAATTTTATTTGAATATGCTATAACAAATAAGTAAATTGTTGTACTTTTCATAGCAATTGCTACAATTCTCTACAACAATTAAATGAGTTGTTATATTGTTTTACAACAATTGTTTAAACTTCTACAACAAGCATGAAAATTATTGTACTTTTCATAGCAGTTGCTGAATTTTTCTACGGAAAAGTAAGAAAGTTGTTGTACTTTATATAGCAATTGCTAAAATTCTCTACAACAAGTAATAAAGTAATAATAAGAATAACAATAAAATAAAATATGCTCTTACAATCAAAATAACAACAATTAGTACCAAAATAGATAAGATCAAATGTGTTCACAAATAATAACAACAAAAACAACAATTAGTACCAAAAAAGATAAGATCAAATATGTTCACAAAAAACAAGAAGAACAAATGTATTTTTATGCAGCATTTCGCTCGGAGCATGTAGTTCTCTTGTGACCAATTCTTTTGCATAAAGAACATTTATTTTTCTTCGTTGAAAATGATTCCCCGATTCCTTTATGTCTTTTTGAGGACCTTCTTCCAACCTTGCCTGACTCAACAAATGGAGAAGATATTTTTCTCTCTAAAATCTCAATAGGAACTTCCCAAGTTTCTTCAAATGGCACCGGTTTAATTTCCTCCACATATGCAATAAGGTATACCTCTACATTGTAATACGAAGAGGAGTACTCATAAATGCGTCTCCCATAGTCATCACCATATTGGCATCGAAGTGCTGCCATAGCATGCGGACAAGGTACTTTGTCAATGTCAAAAACTTTACAAGTACAAGATTTGGCTAGCAAATCAACTGTTGCAACTTCATCTTGACCGGTGACAATATACTTGTAGTTGGCAGTTTGATGGACCAATAGCTTGTTCCCCAGATTAATATTTTTTGCAATGTCTTTTTCTATCGAAGGGACGAAGATGGTTGGTGCATTAATGAATTTCATACGTCTCTCATGAATTTTTTCGGCAAATCGCCTGTTTATTGCATCAAATAGAGCAGTAATGGAATATTCTCTTTCATCAAGAAACATTGAGTTAACTAACTCAGCAATATTTGTCGTCATAACATTGTACCTGTAACATATAAGTGTCCAATAATATATTATAAGTATGTGTTTATAACTGTTGTATAGTTTTTATAACAATTGTTGCATATTTCTCAGCAGGTGCTGAAACAAGTGCAACAATTACTATAAAAAATTGCAGCAGTAGCTATAAAAAACTGTAGTAGTTATACCAACTATCAATAATAACTATAATAAATTTTACCTATTTTCGGGAAAGAATGCCCTGCTCCATCGGTGAAATCCAACGCGTTCAAGATGTGTGGCAGCCTGTGGAACCAAATCTCTTATCCGATTAAAATGATCACTGAACACATCAATATTATATGCTTTTGCCACCTTATAAAAGTGGTAGACAACACTCGCATTGTGAAAATTATTTCGAATATTTTCTCCTAAGTGCCTCATGCAACAACCATAATGAGCTAAAGGAAATACAATTGAAACCATTTTTCTAATACTTTGATGTCTATCAGAGATTATGCACAATTCAGGAGTATCAAGTACAAAACTTCTCAATTGCTCGAAAAAGTATCGGTAGGAAGCATCACATTCAGAGTCTACTACGCAAAATGCCACCGGAAAAATATGATTCTCCACATCCTGTGCAACAGCAGACAACAACACACCACCATATTTACTTCTCAAAAATGTCCCATCAACAGCTATGACTTTTCTCATTTGTGCGAAACCAAGAATCCAAGCTCCATATGCCACAAAAAAGTACTTGAACCTGCCATTTTCATCAATCTTCAACGCCGTTTTACTTCCCGGATTAGATGTCCTAAGCATATGACTATACGCATCAATCACTCCATATCCATGTTCATGTGTCCCTCTTACCAAAGACTTTGCAATCTCGCTGCCCATCCAAACTTTCCAATAACTAACCTTGCATCCCAATTCAATACGGATAGAGTTTTTCAAATCTTTTGTAGATGGACCTTTACCTTCGGGATATCTATCTTTGAAGTATGCTCCAATGACTTTTGCTGTGGCATGTGGATTATGACTCGTAAGATGTTCCGAGCCACATGTATGCATCTTTTCATACTTTTTAATATAAAATCTATCAGAATTTTCAACTTTCATCGCTCTTAGCCACCACTTGCACTCAAGATGCTCACATTTGACACAATACACTGAACACGAATTAATTACCTTCTTCAATCTAAAATCTTTTTTGACACAAGCAATTTTCAATGCAATATCTAATTCTTGTTTATTCTTAAACGACATATCTTTGCAAAAACCTGTTCCATCATCTTGAGCATGACTGCATTAAGTTAATTAATTATCAGCTAAAGCAAAAATTAATGAAGTGTACAAAGAGGATGAACTTTTAGAAATAAGTAAATTTATGAGTTCATAGTACTTGCCTATCAGCAACTTCACCAATAATGGGCAATCTATTCCGAACTTCAGGAGAAAGAACATGTTGACCTTCACGCTCTTCATTCGGAATATTCATATTCATCCTACCACATTCATCGTTCAACACTTGTTGGTCATCACATAAATTATGATTCTCCACCAATCTTTCAACCATGTAGATCCTTAAAACACCTCTAGGCTCATCTTCCAAATAAGTACTTAAACTAAGTTGATCATTTATCTTAAAAGGAGTTGTCTTCTGTTTTTCACCACAACTATGCAGGTAAGTGATCTCAATATCTTCCAACTCACACTTTAATTTACAACAAGTAATGATTTTATTCGCAAAATCATCATATGCAATATCTCGATGCACAATCATCGCAATTGTCGCGGCCAATTCTTTACTCTTCCAACGCCAAATATAACGATTGTTGGACTCGACCCATTCACCATTACAATCAACTGGTACTACTATTCTATCTCCCATTAATGATGTTGAAGATACCTGAAAATATTGTAACTTAGAACTAAAAAATTGATCATTAAAAAAATTATATTAAAATATCACAATTGTTGTAAGTTATTCAGCAGCTGCTGAAATAGATATAGCAGTTGCGGCAATTTATTCAACAACAACATTCAGCAATTGTTGTAAATTACTGAAATAGTCATATCAGTTGCTGAAAATTATGATACATCAGTGGCAAGAACAATAACACAAAAATCAAATTTTTAAATGAATAATACACACAAACAATACTATTAACTTGTTAAAATGATTGAAAATTATCAGTGAAGAAGTAATTTCTAAAGCTTAGACCTTTTCAAATCACATGTTAAATTAAAATTTGAAATTTTCCCTTTTCAAATTCTTCAAATAAGAAATCTACAACAACCTGCAACACCAAAAGAAGAAGAAGGAGGAGGAGGAGGAGGGTGAGGAGGAGGAGGAGGAGGAGAAGAAGAAGAAGAAGAAGAAGAAGAAGAAGAAGAAGAAGCGCTAGTGATGAAGATTAGAAGCAAAAAAAAAAATGTGAAAAGAACGGGATGTTGGAGAGAACAAAAAAAAACTGATTTGGGGTTTTCCTATTTTAGAAATTAGGGTTTTACTTAAATTTGGGTGAAAGTGTAAAAACAAAAACTTGAAGACTTATTTAATTATTTTTAAAAATTGATTAAAAATTTGTCACCTACACTTAATAATTAAAACTAGAGTCACTCTTTTTACATTTCAACACTTTTTTGTCACCTATAATTCATTCACCCTAGTCTGAGGGTGCACGAAGAGACGTGTGTGGTTGAGCAAAATAAATAGGAAAATTATTAAATATTGAAAAATTAAAAAGAGAAATTATTTAACTTAATTAGTACCTTCAATTTTTTAGTATTATTAACTACGGATATTAATCTTTTTAACATCCGGATATTATTCCGTCCCCAATATTTAGTGAAAAATTGATTTTTAACGACATGAAATATAGTGACTCTATTAATACACATCTAACAACCGAATTGGTATCCCTTCGTTAAGAATTGATCGTTAAAAATGAAATTTCTTGTAGTGACCCTTATCCAACAAATATTTCAATTGCTCTTTCGACTCCTTTAGTATAGCAATTCGGTAAGGAGGAATAGAGATAGGTTGCGTATCTGGGAAAAGGTCAATACCGAAGTCTATTTTCCTTTCAGGAGGAATACTAAGTAGATCATCTAGGAACACTTCCAGAAACTCGTTAACAACGGGGACCAACTCAAGAGTAGGAGTTTCAGAATCCACATCCCTCACCCTAACTAGATGGTATATACAACCATTAGCAACCATCTTTCTAGCTTTTAGACAAGAGACAAACTGACCCTTAGGCATAGAAATTCCCCCTTTCCACTCTAGGACAGGCTCATTCGGGAACTGAAACTTGACTACACGAGTTCTACAATCAATATAAGCATACCATGAATGCAGCCAATCCATACCAAGGATGACATCAAAATCTAGCATATCAATTTCTACCAAATCATCAAGAGTAATCTATGGGACAAGAAGATGATACACTTTCTGTAGACCCTCTTAGCCACAATAGAATCACCAACAGGAGTAGGGATATAAAAATGATCTAACAACACATCCGGAAGAACATCAACCTCAAAGTCACATATGGAGTCACAAAAGACATGGTAGCACCGGGGTCAAGTAGCACATACACATCAAGTTGAAAGACTTTCAACATACTGGTAACCACATCGAGAGAAACCTCTTGTGCACCACGAGTCTGAAGTGCATAAAATTTGTTTTGCTTAGGAGCATTTGAACCCGAACCACTTCGACCGGATGAAGGATTAGGTTGAGCCCTCCGACGATTATCTTCTTCATTCTTAGCAACTGAAGGAAAATCTCTTATCTTGTGGTCCATCTTATCACAAACAAAACAAGCATTGGAACCCGCTAGACATTTACCCTCATGCTTCCTCCCACATTTAGTACAAGTAGGCAATAAAGGCCCACTATCATTCCCTCCTTGAGGATTATGGTTAGACACCCTATCTTTGTTGAACCTAGAAGGAGAATTGGAGGAACCTTGACCATAAAACCTTTGTCAAAACCTATAAAGACCATGTCCATCGAACCTTGCATGTGAGAAACTATCATCACCAGTTTTTGCCCTCTTAGTCTCCCTAGACTTTTCCTTAAGTTTCTC
The DNA here is from genome assembly GCF_019186545.1 of Solanum stenotomum. Taxonomy (NCBI): domain Eukaryota; kingdom Viridiplantae; phylum Streptophyta; class Magnoliopsida; order Solanales; family Solanaceae; genus Solanum; species Solanum stenotomum. The sequence continues at coordinate 47,011,257 of NC_064285.1, read as the reverse complement.
CTCTTCGATTTGTTGAGCATGAACTATGAGACGAGAAATATTCATGTCATTAACAAGCAGGGGGTATGACACTTTATAACAACCATTTCGGACACACCCGAAACAAATTTACTCATCTTTGCCCTAGGATCGACAACCATTGTGGGAGCATATAGAGAGTGAACTTCAAAGCATATTGCTTCACACTCATACTTCCTTGACGAAGGTTGATGAACTCAAGAACCTTTGCCTCCTTCATCTCAAGGGGAAAGAACCTATCAAGGAAAGCAACTTTGAACTTTTCCCAATCGAGAGGACCCCATCTTTCGGTCTCCTTTCTTTCCATTGGTTGAACCAAATTTGTGCAACACCCTTAGGTTGATAAGCGGCCAACTCCACCTTTTCCACCGGCGTCACTCCCATTAAAAAAATTCATCCTTGAATGTTAGCATGGTTCTCCAGCCCAACAAGTTCGAGCCTATGTTACGTACTACTATTAATCCATAATACATATAAACTTATACTTACTTGTCAATGCCTCAACTCAACATTTTCATATTTCTCATTGGTCTTGAAGATATGAGGATACTTTAATTTCATTTCTTCCTCCGCTTCCCATGTGCCTTCTTCTACTTGCTGGTTTCTCCATAGTACTTTCGCAGAAGTTTTTTCTTTATTCCTTAACTTTATAAGTTGTCGATCCAAAATAGCAATGGATACTTCTTTATAAGTGAGATCTCCCCTAACTTGTAAATCTTTCGTATGAGTAATACGAGATGGGTCACTTACGCATTTTCGAAGCATTGAGACATGAAACACCAAATGAACTGTTGATGTAACGACCCAGGAGCACCCCCTAGCCGTTACATGCGTATTCAACCTCTCGGAGATCTTATACAAGCCTTAGCAATCATTCATCGCATTCGGTAATAAAAAAATCGTAAAGGATAAGAACACTTTTTAAAACAAATCCATAATACTCATAAAGTCTTTCGAATGTAAAGAAGTAGAATTTCTAAGTCTCATGTACCATCTTAGACACGAATAGAACATCTTAGGGACACAACCCTTTACATCAATAGAAAATATAAGTCTTATACAATGTCTAAGTGGAAATACTAGAAAGATAACAACTATGTCCTCGAATATATGAGGACATACCAAGCTTCTTGAGAAGAGTCAATATCCCAAGCTTCCTCAAAAGATCTCCTTACTTCCCACTACCTACACTTATAACAATAGAGAAATATGGAGTTAGTACAATAAGTACTAAGTATGATGACCATGCAAGAAAACATGCACAACGGACATTTACAAGGAATGTATGCTTTTAAGACCTTCTTTAACAAACCTTTACAACCACAAGCATAAACCCACATTTCAAGTCACCATTCACAATTAAGACCATATTCACATCATTTACAACTCAATTAATTCAAGTGCACAATACTTAAACAAGATAGTAAAGTAATTCTTTCATTACAATTTAAGCCTCTATCTCAAGTCACCCTAAGCCACACTTAAGTGAATAATGAAGTGACCGCCCATACAACCTCTTCATATACACCTAAGTGTTCCTAAGAGTTACCATAGACAAGGGTTTTATCATTACATTATAACACACTAAGTCAACATTCTTTATAAAACCATTTAAGAGACACAAGCACATAGGGGACAATCACATAATAGCCCTAAGGCTTAGGGAACTCACTTTAGCATCTTTTAAGCCTACTCGTGCCATGTGTAGATAGCATCCCAAACTACTACCTACACGTTGTAGAACCTATCCAATACTAGAGTGCACATCCCACATGATGGAAATAGGCCTTAATTGACATAGACCACACTAGCAAGGTATGGAATCCGGAGTCTATCCTACTCCGTGGAGGTTGTTCTACTTGCCAAGGGTAGAACTAAAAGCAACCCATGTTGGCACATGGTTTAAGAGATGTCCAAGGATATTCATTGTGCCTAATCTCATGCTCAACTAGGACACCATCCTAACCACATCCACTCGGTGCTTAGCCTTGGTTTCCATAGAGTATTCAATCACATATGTACTAGAGAGGGTTCCTTTTCTAGTTCAACCAACTCATAGTACCTCTTCCCAAGAAAGGCCCCATTTCTTAGTCATAGCCAATCTAGGTTCAAAGGATAGCTCATTTGACTTTCTTAGATAAGGATTTTCATGCTGTTCTGGCTCCATCCATCTCTAAGTCTATCATTTCACTCAAGAAGGGAACATCCCCCTAAGGCCCATCCTTCAAGGTTATACATTTTCTTAGGAAAGCTAGACTCATAAAAAGGCACTATGCTTAAGTCTACCAATTCAAGTCTTGGCCTAGAATTCCTCTTTTAGCATTTATAGGAGGAGCTCCATTACTAAGTCATAGCGCAACCAAACATTCATATATATAATCAAGCTTCCATGACACAAGACAAGATACTCAAGTCTAGCATATGATCTACAACATCATCTTATGAAAACTCATCATAGTCCATCATCACCACATATCACCATTTCAAGAGAGACATGCTTTCACATTAGCATAATAACACTTTATACCTTATCACATTAATACCATTAGAATATCTTCACATTATAGCTTCACACAAACTTTACATATAGCTTCATATAGGACTTTACATATATCCTCATATATGTATTAAAATACAACAATATAATAACACTCATATATTGCACTTCATGGCCTCAATTCCCAATAATACCACACAAGAATAAGATATAACACTTCCACCAAAGAGATATCAATACAATTCACTTTACACATAATTCCATCAACTTTGAATTTATAGAAATAGACCCACTTCATAGCAAATTTAGGGTTTTAGTGAAAACATGGATTCTTGAAGAAAGTTCATATAAAATCATCAATTCTACTTTAATTCACCAATATGATGCTTTTGAAAACAATTTATCAATGAACCCATGCTTAGAATAGAAATTAGGCTTTTTGTTCTTTGAAGACTTTTGAAACCCTTTTGAATAGACTCTTTGAAAGAAAGGATAATCAAGGATCAAGGGTCACCATACCTTAGACTTGATGAATCCCACAAAAAATTGATGAAGAAAGCTTGAAATCTAAAACCCTAGGTTCCACTTCTCCTTCTTCCTTGAGTTGAGAGAGAAATATTGAGAGAGAAGAACTTTGGGATTTGATTTGGGAAAAGAGAGTAAAATGACTTGTTAAAAGACTTAAAACCTTATATATTTATCATATAAATCATTTTAAATCAACCCTACAAATTAAATAATTAAAATGAATTTACTTAAAAACCCTTCTCTTGAGGCAGCCCATCAGGGACCACGCCTAACTAAACGGGTCGTGAGGGGCACCATGGCTCGTGGTGGTGCCCGCGGTCCTTGAGGCAGTGAGCCTCCCTCACTTGCCAAGCCCTCCAAGGCCAATTCAAGTTAATGGATGCTCTCACGATTCGTGGTCAACACCACAAGTCGTGGTGATGCTTGTGAACTTGGAGGCAGTGGCTTGGCTAAATGGGCTTGCAAGCTTTTCCACCAAGTGACCTTCACGGCCACTTTCACAAGCCGTGGTCATGACCACTGTCCGTGAAGTGGTCCGTGGTCATGGGGCAGTAGCTTTGCCAAGGTTGAGCAAGCCTTGTCCCCTTGGTTTGGCACATGCCTCTTCCTTAAACCATCATTTAAAAACACCTTTTTAACATAGATTCTAGCACGTGNCCACAAGTCGTGGTGATGCTTGTGAACTTGGAGGCAGTGGCTTGGCTAAATGGGCTTGCAAGCTTTTCCACCAAGTGACCTTCACGGCCACTTTCACAAGCCGTGGTCATGACCACTGTCCGTGAAGTGGTCCGTGGTCATGGGGCAGTAGCTTGGCCAAGGTTGAGCAAGCCTTGTCCCCTTGGTTTGGCACATGCCTCTTCCTTAAACCATCATTTAAAAACACCTTTTTAACATAGATTCTAGCACGTGCCTTGACGTTGACTCACGAAACTCTTTTAAACACGACTTGGGACGACCGTACTCCATCAAAACACATGTGAAGCTCTAGTTCTTCCTACTTCATTTTGAGGGGTGTTACAGTTGAAAGCTCTTGAGGTAGCTCTAACTCATATGCAAGTTGGAAAACTCTTCAAATAATCTTGTATGACCCTATATAATGTGTACTCAACTTACCTTTTTTACCAAACCTCATTACCCCTTTCATTGGAGACACCTTCAAGAAAATTCAATCCCCTATGGAAAACTCTAGTTCTCTTCTTCTAACACATGTATATGGTTTGTGTTAACTTTGAGCTATTGCTAGAAGTTGTTTTATCACCTTAACTTTTCCATAGCTTGATGAACAAGATCTGGCCCAAATAAGGCGGTCTCACCCACTTCAAACCAGCCGATTAGTGATCTATATTTTCTCCCATACAAAGCTTCATAAAGTGCCATTTTGATACTTGAATGGTAGCTATTGTTTTATGCAAACTCGATCAGAAGTAAATGATCATCTCAGCTACCTTTGAAGTCTAATATACAAGTTCGCATCATATTATCATCAAGTGTTTGAATTGTATGTTCTGCCTGACCATCTGTTTGAGGGTGAGAGGTTGTACTTAAATTCTCTTGTGTTCCCAAACTCTTCTGAAATGACTTCCAAAAATTTGCAATAAATTAAGCTCCTTTATAAAATATTATAGATATTGGCACTCCATGTAGCCGAACTATATCTTTAATATACAACCTTGCATACTCTTCAACTGTATAAGTAGTCTTCACCAACAAGAAGTGTGCTGATTTGGTGAGTCTGTTGACTATTACCCATATGGAATGAAACTTCCGAAATGAGCGAGGCAAGCCACTGACAAAATTCATGTTGATCATGTCCCACTTCCAAATTGGAAGTTCTATACACTGCTATGGGCTTTTGGTGCTCTACCTTTTCTTGTTGACAATTTGAACATTGAGCCAAAAATTCCGCAATGTTCTTCTTCATGTCACCCCACCAATACATTTATTTCAAGTCATGATACATTTTAGTTGACCCCAGATGGATAAAATATCTTGAATGATGTTCTTCCATCATAATCTTCTTTCTTAGTTCATCTACATTAGGTACACACAATCTGTTTTGACACCGAAGTACTCCCTCTTGTGTAAGCTCAAATACCTTTGTTATACCATGTTTTACATTCTCCTTAAGTTGTAATAGAATAGGATCAGTGTACTATTTCTCTTTGACTTCACTACTTATGAGGATTCTTCCGCATTTAGCACAATAACCCCTTCGTTTGGAGATTCAAGAAGGCGAACTCCCAAGCTAGCTAGTTGGTATAGATCTTTAGTTATATCTTGTCTTCTCGTGGACAGCCCATAAGTGCTTGCAATCATCTTACGACTTAAAGCATCAACTACTAAATTTGTTTTCCCAGGATGATACAAGATTTCAATGTCATAATCTTTTAATAGCTCAAGCCATCTTTACTGCCTCAAATTTAGGTCCTTTTGCTTAAAGATATATTGCAAACTCTTGTGATCAGTATATATGTCAACATGAACTCCATACAAGTAGTGGTGTCATATCTTTACAGAAAATACAACTGCTGCTAACTCTAGATCATGGGTTAGATAATTTTTGTCATGTGGCCGCAACTTCCTTGAGGCATAGCTATTACTTTATCGTGCTACATCAATACACATCCTAAGCTCACTCTTGAAGCATCACAATACACTGCATACCCTTCTGTTCCTTCTGGAAGTACCAATACATGTGTAGAAGTTAATTCATTCTTCAGCTCTTCGAAGCTTCTTTCACATGCATAACTCTATTGGAGCTTGTGTTTTTTGTGTGTGAGCTTTGTTAAGGGTGCAGAAATGGAAGAAAATCCTTCAACGAACCATCTATAATAACCTGCCAATCCCAGGAAACTACGAACCTCCGTAGGAGTTTTAGGGTCTTGGCCAATTCTTCACCGCTTTTATCTTTTGAGCATCAACCTTTATTCCTTTGTCAAATACAATATGACTTAAGAATGCCACAGATTTCAACCAAAACTCACATTTAAAAAACTTTGCAGACAACTTACAATCACAAAGAATTTGTAACACCTGATGCAAATGATTAGCATGGTCCTCTTTTAATCTTGAATACACCGAAATGTCATCTATGAATACTATCACGAACACATCTAGAAATGGATTGAACACCCTATTCATCAAATCCATAAAAGCTGCTGGTGCATTTGTTAGCCCGAATGACATGACTAAAAACTCAAAAAGACCATACCGTGTTCGAAAAGCTGTCTTGGGTATATCTTTGCCTTTTACCCTCATTTGGTGATAACCCAACCTCAAGTCGATCTTTGAAAAACACTTAGCACTTTGAAACTGATCAAACAAATCATCAATTCCAAGGAGGGGATATTTGTTCTTAATTGTTACCTTATTCAACTGTTAGTAGTCAATGCACATTCTCAACGTGCCATCTTTGTTACGTAGAAATAAACCTGGTGCTCCCCAAGGGGACATACTAGGCCTTATGAATCCCTATTCTAGCAAGTCTTTTAGTTGCTCCTTCAACTTTCATAATTTTACCGAGGCCATTCTATATGGAGGGATAGAGATAGGTTGAGTATATGGAATCACATTGATACCAAACTCTACTTCTTGTGGAGGCAAACCTGGAAGATCTTCAGAAAATACATCGGGAAATTCATTCACTACTGCAATGGATTGGAGAGTTGGTGGCTCTACATCTATATTTTTCACTATCACTAGATGACATATGTATCCTTTGGACATCATCTTTTTATCCTTAAGATAAGAAATTACTTACCTCTTGGTGTCCCAATATTACCTTCCCATTCGAGGACTACCTCTTTTGGAAAATGGAAATGCACCATCTTAGTTTGGCAATCTATTGGGGAATAACAAGAAGCTAATCAATCCATTCCCATTTTAATATCAAAATCTACCATTCCTAGCTCAACAAGATCAGTCAATGTATCAAGATCATGAACAGTTACAATGCAATTACGATAAACCCTTCTAGCTATAATAGACTCACCAATCGGTATATGCACTTCAAATGGCTTCACAAATAATTCTAGTGTTTTTCTAAACTTCCCAGTAATCAATGGAGTAACATATGATAATGTAGACCCCAAATCAATTAATGCATATACAATATGTGAAAAGATGGACAATGTACTTGTAACCACATCTGGCGAAGCTTCTAAATTTTGTCGATCCCCTAGAGCATATGTGCGATTCTGAATTCCAGTAGAATCAGTTTCTTCCCTAGCTCCTCTACCACAACTAGTAGGCATCTGTCCCCTACCTAAAGAAGGTGCCGATGATGATGATGTAGCAATTGATCTAGTAGGTTGTGTCACACCACTCATGCCCCTATGAGGGCAATTTCTCATCATATGACCCGGTGTACCACACCAAAAACAAGCATTTTTCCCAAACCGACATGCACCTAAATAATTTCTTCCACATTTTTACAAGGTTGTCGAGGAGGTCTTGATTGGCTCATAATTCCATGCTCTTGGTTCCCCGCTATTCCTGACCCTTGGATTTCACCTCTTTGCACAAACTGACTGCCCCTAGGCTTTTGAAACTGAGGTAGGGCACTAGCTATAGAGTAGGAAGATGATGGCCTAGGCAGTCTATTAAAGAACGGAGGCCTGAATTCACCTTGTGATGACATAAATTGCCCTGTGGATTTGGCTCTCTTGGACTGCCCTCTTTCCAACTCTTGGGTCCTTCTTCTTTGTCTTTGATCCTCTAACTTTTGTGCAAAAGCTTGCATTCTTGCTATATCCATGTCTTTATTCAATGAAGCAATGGTACAACCTCTAACCAGATACGAATCTAATCTATCCACGTATCGATGAACTCTATCCTCCATAGTAGCTACAACATTAGGAACGTACCTGGACAAGGAATTAAATTGGAGACTATACTCCCTCACGCTCATATTCCCTTGGTGGAGATATAATAACTGATCTGCACGGGCCTGCCAAATCTCTAATGGTAGATAATGGTTAAGGAACACCTTCTTAAAATCTTTCCAAATAATTGAAGGTGCACTTGTACCCCTAGATTGTTTCCAAGCTTCGTACCACAAAATAGACACTCCCTTTAATCTATATATTGCTAGTTAAACTACCTCTTTATCAGATACACGCATAATACCCAAAGTCCATCGAATTTGATTGATAAAGTCTTGTCGGTCTTCATTGGGATTTGACCCGGTGAATGATGGAGGGTCCAAATTAAGAAAATCACGTATCCACACACTAGCAGCCCTGTCTGCACATCTAGTACCTGCAATCGAACTCTCTTTCCCTTGCTCTTGGCCAGTAACTATGTGAGTCAATAATTGGACCGCATTCTTTAAATCATGCTCTATAGCATTAACAAGGGGTTCTTTAGATTCAGCTTCCTTCTTTAGATCTTCTGGAGATGGAGGCATCGGGGAAGTCTGTGATAGAGACTCATCTTGAGCCTTTGAACACCTTGACTAGGTGGTAGTTGGTTCGTCCCTTCTTGGGTAGCCACATCTACTCGATTACATGTACTTTTACTTCTTTTCGTACATCTTTGCTATAATAAAACAATTTAGAAATTAGATATCATCACCTACAACACTGGCTCTATCGCGTCATCTAAGAAATGAAAGAAAAAAGACAACTCCTACATGTCTCGTAGCCTCCTGTTTATAAATGTGGTGCACAACACATCCATAAGCAAGACTCTACACAGACACGACTTTGTAGACACCCTAGGATAACATGATCTAATACCACTTATGTCACGCCTCAATTCCCATTAAGACGGACTGGCACCCGATGCCCTAAAGGCCCGAGAGAACCAACATATAACATCTTCTTACTATGCATATAACTATGCCAATTTTAAAGTTGTGACACGTTCATATAGGATGCACCGATATGAACTAACATAAGTAGACCCCAAACTTATTTACAAAACTTGGCCATTAAGGCCACAACTTGTTAAGAGATAGGACACAACTGCACTATATACATCAGTCTACAAAGCCTCTAAAGCATATAAAACCTTAGTTTAGAGTGGGACAAGGCTCCACCTTACCCTTAACTATCATACAGTAATAAAATAGGTGCCAAAGACTCGATAAGCCCCAAATCAACTTGAGCCTCACCAATAGCAGTTGAGTACATGTGCTCCCACTAAAGAGGTCTACTAGCTAGAGTACATGTGCCTGCAACATGAAATGCAGTGTCTACCACGAGGGACGCTAGTTTGAAAAAAATATAATGAATATGTAAAGCAATAACATATGTAAAACAAGGGCTCAACTGTAATCAAGTATCAATATATAAGTGAATAGATCACAACAGAAGACCACCATTGTTTACTCTTGTGGACCATATATGTTACATTCTTTTCTTTACTTTTCTGTACTTTATAACCTTTGTAAGGTATGTGATAAAAATGACTAGCTGATCAGTGGTAGAAGGGGATGACCCATGCCAGGCATTTTAACCCTGAGATGCTATCCTCATAGTTACACAAATTGGGATCGGCCCATGCTAGGCTTTCGTCCCTAAGCTTCCACTATTCTATACCAATTGGAATCGACCCATGCTAGACATTTGCCCCTGGGCTGCCACCCATAATTATACAGATTGCTTCACTTAGTTTCTTTAATCTTTGAGATTGTTGTTTTGGTGGTCATAATCAATTTTGAGATTTGGAACTACATATCAGTAGTAGAAGACATGAGAATAATAACTTCAAGGTAGTAACAATGACATAAGGAGCTATGTAACATCAATACATTACTTATGAGCTTAAATGACACAATTGACTTTAATTGACTAAGACGAGAATTCACCAAACTTATTGTTACGAAAACCATTTCTATACTAGCACATAGGAGCATAATAATTACACAAATGTAGAGAAACGAACATATAATGAAGTAATTTGACACACTCGAAAGAGGGACAAAAATATTGTTAGCTATTTGGAGATCGTATGTTGCCACTATGTTTCCCTTACTAGGGATAAAACTTATGAAAGTCACTTTTTTTTATAATAATCGCAAATATCAGATTTCATGTCAAGGAATATGGAATCGAATAGTCTTACATACCTTATTCTCTAACCCATACAACTATCTCGATCCAGCTGCCCTTTTAGGTGTTAATCTACAATAAGTCATGATAAACTAAAATTAGTAGCTATCACACTGTGGGCCTCATAAAACAGTAGCTAACTTTGACGGACCCATACAACCCTTAAACAAATGTGTATCACCACACCCTCCTTCTCTGTCCCATACATACCTTATATATCCTTTCCCAAAATTACCCAAGCTGCCCCAACAACAATACACATAAAAAAAGTCTCAAATATTTTTTATCATACAACCAACTATTGAACTTACCACCCCTTGAGTTCTTAATGACAACACACCCATAATTCCTCACTCAAACTCATACATAAGGATGAAAAAATGGAGCAGTCACCTTACTTCAATTTCTGCAAATTCTCATTACAACTTGAACTCTTCTAGAACTTCAACTTCCCTTCACACTTAAACCAAAGAAGAAGAGAAAAGTTTCTTAATAACCAAGAAGAAAAATGAGGAGTAGCTTGTGGGAACTTCTGTCTTGTACTTATAATTAAGCATGAATAACAAGTTTTCTTAGTCTTCTATGGGTGGATTAAGCTAAATCCATAAGTGTTTTTCTTACCTTGGTTTGAAAATATGAGGGTTTCTTCAAGAACCCTAGAAGGAAATTTATGGGTGCTATATGAAGCCAAGAGAGAGAAGAGATAAAACTTTAAAAATCATACTGTTTTTCAAAGTTTAAATGGTTGAAAATAGTTGATATCAATCTCTTTTAAAGGGACCTCCTTTGGCCGACTTTATCCTTCAATTTGGGCCATAATTTATCAAGTAGGTGATCCACCTACTTGGACTTTTCACATGGGCCTTTTTGGTCTTAAGGTTATTGGGCCTTGGCTGTCCATTTTATCCCTTATTCTTCTACTCAAGTTGGGCCAGAATTAATGCAAGTAGGTGGTAGTGTACTTGACCCAATATGGTCAAAAGAATCTTAGTAGGTGATGCACCTACTTGGTCATTTAAGCTGGTCAATAATTCGAAGTAGGTGATGCACCTACTTGCCACCTACTAGCTTTGTTAAGTCAAGCAAGAAACTCACTTATTTTAATCCAATCTCTAAATATAAATTCATTTTATCTTAAGCTTAGCACTTAAATTTGAACTTTAAACTCAGTTATCACCTTACTATCTCGAGTTTAAATACTTACGTCAGGGTTAACTTGGAGTATGCATGCTGAAACATGCAGGGCATCGCATCACCTTCTAAGCTAGTTTAAACCAACACTAATCATATAAGAAACATGATCCCTCACCTATACGATAAGGCTTGTCAAGTATCATATGAATAGAAATAGATTATGCGTAATACGGGGTGTTACAGTTAAAATTGATATTAGGAGCTAGCCAATTGAATTATAATTTTAGTCTGTTGAATTCAGAATATGGTCAAATTTAATTAAGGGAAAACGGCTTGATATACCCCTCAACTTTGCCATTTGGAGCTGATATGCCCTCCTTATGAAAGTGGCTCATATATACCCTTACCGTTATACAAACGGCTCACATATACCCCTACCGTTACAAAATGAGCTCAGATATATCCTTCATTTTACAGAAGTGAAAAAAATTAGTTTTAAGTTTATATTTTTGACTTTTGATTTAAAAAAAAATTATTTAGGGGTATATATGATTTTTCTAGCAAATTTTAAGGTATATTTTAAGTTTTTTCGGACATAAATTATATTTTGACTTTTTGATTATCATTATTTGAGTTTTTAATTCTCATTTTATTGTTTCTTTCATAAAACAAAAAAAAATTAAAACTATTTTTTGTGGCTATATTATAATTTAAAACTATTTTTTCGGATATATTGTAATTTAATTTTTGTATTTGAAGAAAAAAATTGGGTCATCTATAATAAATTTTACAAGAATATTAGCAAAACTTAAATAAATTTGACCATCAAAATAATAAATCTAAATTAGTTATTGAAACAAAAAAAGGTTAAAAAAATAATATATGTTTGAGGAGGATAATTAAATATACCCACATGGGATTATATTTTTTTAAAAATAATTTAAAAAAATTAAACTAAAATTATTTTTTTCACTTCCATTAGAGGAAAAGGGTATAGGTGAGCCATTTGTATAACAGTAGGGGTATATATGAGCCACTTTTATAATGAGAGGTATATCAGATCTAAATGACAAAGTTGAGGGGTATATCAGACCATTTTCCCTTTCCCTTTAATTAATTTGGGATTGAATTTGTCCAAAATCAAATGAGACAACTCGATATTATTTAATTATTGAGTTGTTTAACATGAACAATGTAAAATAATTGTTAAGACATACACTGATTATTTCAAAAGAAAAACACTAATTATATCAAAGTAACTAATGTTTTGCGTACTTAATCTAAACACTATTTTTGACAAACTAATTTCCAAATATGAATAAGAAGTGGAAACTATATAAATTTATATATTATATGTTTATAGAAATATATATGCACTAGAATATGACAAAATTATCTTGAAATTGATTTTAGGCTTTTTTTTATTTTATAAAATAACTATTTCAAATTGTTTGAGTTGAAGTAGCTCAAAAATTAATTAGAGTAAATTGGAGAGGGCTTGTTTGGTTAGGAAGAATCAGGCGTCATGAAAAGTTTACAATTACAAATTATGATGGTGATAAATTAAATGAAAAAATATATATATACTAAAATGATATTATTATGATTTGTCCAAACAACCTACATATTATAATACTAATAAAAATCATAGAAACTGTAGAGAGAATTCTCCCCATGAATAAAATTCTTAAACGTCTAAATTGTGAATTTTTTTGTATTCTTTGTATGAGAAGATGGGTTTAATTTATAGAGCGTCCAGACTTTTCCTCCAAGGAAATAATATTCCAAATATAGAAGAAAAGTAAAAATTGGGTGTCAATACTATGTAAAAGAAAATTGTGAAAAATAAATCAACATAAAAATTTCATGTGGAAAACTCCTTGGTATATTTATAGAGTCAAAACCACGACCCACGTTGCATCTTCCACTAAACTCAGAGTCCAACTCCAAAATAGGTTTACAACCGTCCATGCAACACCTACACAAACTGTTCCAAACAGTGTTTTTCTCTATCCTATTAATCTTCACAATCCTATCCTAGTCAATGAAGTCCATTACAATAAACAAGACAACACATACTACAATCTGAAATAAAGTAAGCAATATCATGTCTTAGAACCATGCCAAGAAGCTAATTATTACAAACTAAAGAATTGTATTGACAAAACTTGATAGTAACAAGTTCTTTGTGGCTTCAACAACTTCTTCTATGAGACTCTTTGTGTAGAACTGGAAACACTCTGAGGAATATTTCTTTGGGTGTGGTAAGACTCCAAAGGTCGATTGATGTGTTATTTATATCACCATTAATAACCCGCATGTTTAACATTATAAATAATCAAGATGGTTTCAGTCTAAAACACAATCACTCACCCATCCCCCGATGTTGTCTTTCCCTAGCCATGACGGCATTCAGATGGCAGAATCAAGCAACATGATCATGACAGTAATTTAAAACAAAGCAGATGACATCTGGAAGAGATAAGTTGAGATGGGAGGTGGAAGGAGATTCACATAAGCAAACTTGACTCAGATTTACTTTCAATCCATAAGAGCTCACCACCATAAAGTATAAGAAAAACATTCAACACCGCTACATATCTGAAAACACACAAGAATAAGAAGGGGATCATTTTGTTACCAATCATTGAGCTCATCATATGATGATTAAGCTACTGTAGGAAACACCGAAGAACTAGTTCTCTATATGTCCCTATTGTGAATTCAAATATGCAGTCTGCTATCCTGGTAGTGTATCGTCCAGTACTTGCATCTTAGACTACCATCTGGTGTCCACTGCAACAAATATCACGATAAAAATATAGGTTAGCTAGGAGAGCTTCTGATGAGAAATAATAATGATGACAAATGTTATCATAAACAAAATAAGTCAGCTAACATATAATGTTCCAAAATCCTTGCCACATTAACATTTGGTGAGATAAAATTTCACACTGGACCTATGGTAAAACTTACCTGCACTGCATGTCTGCACCCAATATATGCATGACATGTATTCGCACATAAACATCTCTCTTTTATTAGTTACAATTAGTACATATTGTAACTTGATTAAGACACCTAACTATGGTATGTTAGATGTTGTTTGGTATAAACACCAGTGCGGGTTTATTAAAATACTTAACTGTGGCAAGTAGATACTGTTTGGTGTAAAGACCAAGTGCAAGTAAATATTTCCCCTGAATCTACCTTTCACATAATAAAGAAAACTTGATGCCCCCATGGAACCATGGAAGAGGTTGATGAAGGCCATCTTCCCATACTGCAAATAGCAATTGTATTACTGGAAGCTTTCCCCCAATCCATCCTTGTAAAAGGGATTTAAACAGAGATGCGCCAGACTATAATTATATCACAGGACCAGAAAGATAAATGCATCTAATAATTGGACCTTTCATAGATGATTGAAGGGAAGCCCAGTTTTAGAAAAATAAACCAATAGAACACAGATGCACGGAAAGTGAAGGCGAAGCAAAACATAGTGAATTAGAAAAACTAAAAGAGTAACCTCAGTTGCAAAATATTAGACTGCTTACACAGTAATCTGATGCCCCAGATGCTTAAGAATCTAATGGAGGTTGCTGTTGCTTGGGCCAAACTGGCTGAGCCATATAAAGACGGGGATGCTGGCCATAAAGAGCTTGATCAGCAGGCTTCCCCATATACACCCCTAAAGCTCCAATTTGTGGAGCAGATTGCATAGACATATAATAATTGTATGGGAGGCCCTCGGCAGGGCCTCCAACAGGGAGGTTCCCTCTAGGAATTGATGATGCAAGCACTTCATCTTTCAAGTCCTCTCTTGGTACAATGTCAACCAAGAAATCAAATATGTCTGTCCTTGTTATTGCTGCTGCAATGTCATTTTTCTGGAGTGTCCTCCTTTTATTCTCTTCAGTGTGGTTCCATGCATGGAGTGTCAACTCAAGGATAAACATCTCACAGGCCCGAGCAAATACAACCGATGCTTCTGCTGATATCATTCTAACATCTTCATCTGCCTTCATGATTTTCTTGATCCTTGCTAATGGCAGGCTATGATTCTTGAAATCATTAATGTGCTCAATTTCTTGATATTGATTTCCCCAGAAACTTTGTAGTTGTTGCTGCAATTGTTGTTGCTACTGCTGGTGGATGTGCTGATAAGCAAGCTGATGTTGTGTCATTTGACCTGACGATGCATGGAGACCAACTGTTTGTGCACCAGCTGACATGGGAGGAGAGGTCCCTGCCACTTGGTTAGCATGGTATGGAGCACCATATAGCATTGGAGTAGAGGTAGTAACACCTGGTGGTTGTCTGTTTCTTTGCTGATCCATTTCGAGCAAGTATGCTTCTTGGGGAACTCTAATACTTTATGCTCTGTCAAAATTTACAAAGAAGTAACACAAACGAAAAAAGAACACAAAAAATGAAATGTCAAGCCCAAAGTCATCTCCCAATTAGACTAAACTTCTGACAGAAATGTATATTCAAAAGGGTAATAATCTTAAATTAGCAGTCGAAAGGATTAACTTCTTACAACAAATTAGGTTACATAAATGACCACCTACCTCTGAAAAAAATATTAGATCAATGCGTAAGGAATCAAATACAAAAAATAGAACTCTAATTGACTGCCAGCTTTATTTATAGAATTGATAGTCAGCTTTATAAAAAGAGCTCAATGTAAAGAAAGATGGAATCTCAACTTCTTCAACCTATTTCTACTGAATCAGTCTCATACTAACACGTAAAAATGAAGGCAGATAGAGGAAAATAACATTAAATTCACAATGTATATATGGAAAGAAACCTCAACCAGATAACAGAAAGAAAGAAGCCTAACATTTCACCTATGACAAATTTAAAAGTTGGGACAAAACCAGGGGCGGATCTAGGGGGGCGGGAGGGGGTTCGGCAAAAAATTACATTGTATATATAAGGTAAATTTTCTATATTTATGTAGATATATTAATTTTGAATCTCCTAAACAAGAAATAAAGTGTAGTACTGCAGTGTTATAGTGGTTTTCAAATGAACCCCTAGAAAGAAACAAAATCCGCAAATAGAAATAGCTTACACCAGTGAATTTGAACCTCAATAATTTACATACATTTAAAATTCCAAAGTCTGTACTTAAACCAATTTTCTATAAAATTATCATAGCAATGTGTAATTTTGATATAATTTAGGTATGTTGTTTTCTTTAGAGGATCCAAATTGAGAGGGTTGAGTAGAATATATATAACAAAGCCGAAAATCAGAGAGGCCAAAGTGGTTTTTTAGTACAAAATACTAAACTAGCAATGAACTCTGTTCCATGCATAAAAAATAGTAAATCCAACTCAGTTCCTACTAATTGACGTATTAAAAATTAAAATTACAAGTGTGGACAACTGAATTAACTAACAAATAAAACATTATTAAACATTTCCATTGATTTCACGTCTAAACACTAGAGAAGAGATTCTTTTTTATGATATAGTATGATTAACCGAGTAAAAAGCCTACCGTTTGGTGCAACAATTTCTGGATTAAAGCAGCGATCATTAGAGTATATAACGGAATCTAAAAGGAACTACTAGACACAATTTTGGTGGCAATTAAATAACAGAAAAACTAAAATGTAGAGAGAGAGAGAAAAAACCTGAAAATTGAAAACTAGGGTTGAAACAGAGAGGATGACGGAATCTAAGTGCATATGCTTCCTTGTGCTGCGTTGTCACCAACAGGCAGGACTAATAAATAGTTGCCCCACTTAACAAATTGCCACTTTTTTGTTTCGTTTAACAGCAATCCTCCACGATACCTTTTCTTTGACTTTCTCACCTCATTAACACAAAATATTTCAAAACAAAAACAATTTCTCAATTCAAATCCCTATTTTATGTATTCTTATATGTATTTTTGTAAATTTCAATGCATTTTAAACATATAAAAATGATAGACTAACATGACACGGGCTCAATATTATGAAAATTCAAATGAGATTATTGGTACATTTTTGTCAAAATAACAATTAGTATATATATATATGCTTACTCTATTGATATGTTTAAATTTTAGATTCTCAATTATCTAGGAGTATGTATAGTAAGCACGGGAGGAAGATGATTTATTTACTTTATTAATTATATTTTGAAAATTTAAACTTGACTATTAGTATTTCATATAATTACTTAATGATAATAATGACATGAGAGGAAAATAATTCATTATTTTAATTTACTAAAATAAACAAGTAAAATAAAAATAAATATTTAATATAAAATTCAAATAAAATATAATATTTATTTACTTCATTAATTATATTTAGTCAATATAAATTGATTTCCCAAAAAGAATCACAGCCAATGAGAGGATAACATTTTTCTCGATTCACATAATTAATTTTTCACATTATTTGTACTTTCTAGGTAAAATTACGTGAGTTAACAAACATTACTTGGTTATTACTTATTAGTCAACAAGGGTATAATTTGATTTTTACTCTGTGTGACTACAGTTTCAGTTTTCTTTGCCATTAGTTATGGGACCCATGATCTCCTTGAATACCGAATCAAGAAAACCTTCCTCGACCATTGTATATGATTTTATACAAACTCAATTTTATCTCTCATCTTGTCTTTCCCTATTTTTCTCCTAATATTACTCTTACACTTTTGATTTGAAATTCGATTTTCATTCTCTCCCTCCTAATCGTGTTTTCACTTTTGCAGGTAGCCGCCTAAATCGTGTCTCAACCTTTTTTTTTTCAATGTTTTCCTTTGTATATGTATTATGCTTGTTATTTTTTGGCAATTTTTTTCTCTAAACTCTCTCATCAATCATAAGTTTATCAGTTTTTCACAAACAAAATGGATGATGGAACTCCATCTCCATCTAAGAGGATTACGAGAGGCATGTCATTGCATGTCCAAGTTGTTGATAGTCAACCTTCGTTTTTACTAGGTTTAACACAAGATGTTAGAGTCAATGCAGGGTCTATTGCAAAATCTACATAAATTCTAGAGGAAAAATTTATTGAAGAGTTGAGATCCAAGAAAAAAAAAGGACCCAATTGCACAACAAGAAGTTATCAACAATGCCAAGGAAAGTGGCATTAAATTGTTGAAGGAGGAAACAAGAGGAAAGTCAAAGTATCATGTCCCGAAAATGGACGTGATGACACTTGTCATTTCCCACCAAGACAAGTTAGCCTCAACCAAACGAAAACGAAAGAAAAATGGAAAATAGTAAAAAAAAAAAAAAAAGATGAAGCGGAAAATTTATTCTTCTATTAAAAACCCCCAAAATATAGTTGTCATGTGTACAACCACTACATACATAAGTGCAGTATTAAGAAATAAATACAAGTCTCAAGCTTGTTTCTCAAATAGAACAAAGTGTAAGGAAAGGAAAAAAAGGGTCCACCGAATGACAAGCAGCTACCTCTTCAACTCATTGACGAGCCTCGAGTTTAATAGAAGAAGAAAGAGATCATGCAGGTCCGAGCTAGGAACTTACACAGAGTAGAAGCAAGGGTGAGTACTAACATCACGACACCCAACAAGGAACATGCTAAACATAACAACTAGCTAGAAATTGAATACCCCTTGCACTCCAACCGAACCTTCTCAAACTACAACTTGCATAGAAATCAGCCCAACGTAACAATTCTATAATACAATACTCACATGCCCAATACTCACAGTTCAACCTTTTTAAATAAACAATCGAACAAGTCAAATAAGTCACACATACCAAGCACGTCAATTCGAATTCACAAGTAAGTCACGCATAAGCGTCAAGTAGTGTATCAAGTCACAATGATCAGCACTAGCCGATAAAGACGTCGGCATGATAACACTCGTCGACAAAGACCTTGGCATAATAACACTTGCTGACAAAGACCTCGGCATAATAACACTTGCCAGCAAAGACCTAGACATAATAACACTTGCTGGCAAAGACCTCAGAATAATAACTCATCATATGTCTCATCGCGGTGTTCAACGATCAAAGCACACAAGTAATACTACATCACATAGAAGAGACAACAATTTGCATAATTCAAGTCCACATTCATGCTTTCAAGCATTTCATCAATCAATCAATAAGGGTTACATTAAGGAAATTTACATCATCATGCTCAACACATAGCCTTTTCCAAACTCTGATACCATTTTTCGATGCGGAATTGGTAGTTGAGAAATTCATGGAAGTGGTAGTGTGGTAGGTGAGTAATTTATTTTAAAGATTTTATTATAATATTCTTTTGCTAAGTGTCTTAATCTTGATATTTCTTTAATATTAGGTGCGAAATTCATGGTAAAATATAATAATATTTATTGTGATATTCTTCCGATAGTTGTTTTAATCTGAATATTTCATTAATATTATTTATGATATACTCTAGATATAACATATCTTGGGTTCTTTGGTACATATATAAATTTTCCTCCATTAATTATTCTAATAGTTTTATATCTTCCATAGATTCTATCCAATATTGTAAATATTCGTAGTTCATTTTAATCTGAATTTATTTCTAAATCATACCATTCTATTCTTTCGAGGTCTAAATCATGTAGGTCTATTTCATACCATTCTTGGTTCAATATATCTTCTGATTCGTTATCTTCAAATATTTT